>NC_133334.1:83851375-84153915 GCF_042186555.1 Aquarana catesbeiana | reverse complement strand
GCCTGAGGAGCACGTATCTTAGGGAGCGCAAGAAGGTCACAGATTCCCAGAGGTCCGGAGCTGCAGCAGATGACATTTATGTCCTCAGGCTGTGGTACTACGAGAGACTGCGATTTCTGTCAGACCACACTGAAGTCAGGGAATCCCTCTCTACTCTTCCTTCCACACTTCCTTCCATACCAGCTGAGGCTTCTGATGTCCAACCTGGGACTTCCAGCCAGGAAGAAGTGGAGGAGCCCAGCTGGAGTCAGGTATAGCATTCTTCTACAGATTTCTGGTCAATAAATAAATGATGTTTACTAGATGTTATTATTGATCACTAATTGCTGATTGAAAAAAGTGTTTTACATATCAATAGACAGTAGTGGGCACCCAAAATTGGGACAAGAATGCAAAATGCTGGGCTCAGAAGGATAGTCTGTTATATTTGTTAACATTAAATTTGCAGCAGTCAGGAGGTGAAAATTGTGTGTGATTGATGAAAACAATACTAAAACTATGTCCCTTTTTCATACACAGGAAGACCTCAGCCAGGAGGAGGTTGTGGAATGTGGCAGTCAGGAGGAGGCGGGGATTAGTGGCAGCCAGGAGGAGGCGGGGATTAGTGTCAGCCAGGAGGAGGCGGGGCTAAGTGTCAGCCAAGAGAAGCCTGGGACAAGTCGCAGCCTGACTGAGTCTCAGGTCCCTCCCCTCCGCCTGCCACATAAACGAGCCAGGAAGGCCACTCCGAGTCCTGTGCAGGATTCAGCATACAGGCTGATCCAGGAGGCTTCGGTGTCCCTCAAAGCCTTCCCCAGTCCTGCAGAGGCCTTTGCCTGCATGGCTGCCACCAAATTGCAGGGCATGCAGGAGGGCCAACGCAGGATCTCTGAGGACCTGATTTATAAAGTCCTACATAAGGGGGAGAGTGGGAAACTAACACCTAAGACGGATGTCATTGAGATCGACGATCCTCCTCCTCCTCCTGCTGCCACAACTCCACCACCACAGCCACCGCGTGGAAGGAGGCGTGGAAAGAAGACCAGAGAGTGATGGCCCTGGGTTCAGTCTGGTCTGACAGAAGATGCAGTCTCTCATATGACCACAGCCTGGGGACACAGATGTCATCTGCTGCTTTCCGGATCTCTGGGACTTCTGGACCAGACTGCCCTCCCTTAGATATGGACTCCTCAGGCCACCAATTTTGCTTTTAAATAATTGATGTCTGCCCTGGGGGTCCAAGGCTTCGCCAATTTCTGCAGTTTCTCCAGTGTTGCCTCCCTCTTTGTTTTTTTATAGTTGTGACCCCTTAATAAAATTTTTTAAGGTAAATTCTACTCTCCTGTGTGTGTTTTCATCCAAAAAGGACAGTTTGTTGGTGACGATTCAGGTACATTTCTAACATAAAATGTGAAATTTACAAGAGACAACAACACCAAACAATCTCCTACAGATTAAATAGAACAACATATCAATGGTGTTGTGGGAACTTGTCACAAAAAACACACAAACATTTTCGGGAGTACAAATTAAAATCACCAAAAAAAAAAAAAAAAAAAAAAAAGAGAAACACAAAAAAAGATTCTACATTAAAGGCAAAAAAAAAAAAAAAAAGATACAAAAATATGTTGTCAGATGTGAGAAATCAAAATATATTGAGGGAATCCCGATAAATAGCAACGAAATAAGTTTGTGAGAAGTGTGTGTGAATATGAGCAGCAAAACTACTTAATTCTTGTCACATTATAAAGAAGAAGAGAGAGCGCTGTATTAAACCATTTTGAACATTGCAGCGTGACGAAAGTGCTGTATCCATTGCGAACGCTAAGTTTACCAGAACGAGCTGTCCCCTGTCGGAATTTCTTCTGAGTATGCGTGGCACTTTGTGCGTCGGAACAGGCCACACACGGTCGGAATTGACGCGATCGGATTTTGTTGTCGGAAAATTTTATCTCCTGCTGTCCAACTTTGTGTGTCGGAAAATCCGATGAAAAATGTCCGATGGCGCCCACACACGGTCGGAATTTCCGACAACACGCTCCGATCGGACTTTGTCCATCGGAAAATCCGACCGTGTGTACGGGGCATTAGTGTTGTATCCCCTGAAAGACCAGAGGCTTCCTGGCAATCTGAGCCGCTGCACCCATCTGATATTGTGCCTACAGTCAAGCCTGCTGCTTCACCCTTTATCACCAAGGATGAACTGTCCTCTTCCCTAGCCGGGTTAGCGCACAGGATTGCTGGCATGATTGCCTCCATCCTGAAGGATGGCAAGAAGTGTGACAGATCCCCCTCCTCAGAGCCTCCTAGTTTTGAGCAGGAATGGGTCTATCGGGTGGCGGGAAGGCTGCTGCACTTTGCGAACAATGGTTCAGGACGAGACGAGTGGGTCATCTCAACTATATCCTGCGGTTACAAGCTGGAGTTGCAGGGGGTTCTCCCTCAGAGGTTTCTAAAATCCAGCGTTCCCTCGGATCCTCCAAAAAGAAACTTATTGTTTCAGGCACTACATCATTTAGTGCATCAAGGAGTGATTTACAGATTCCTGTATCCGAAAGGGGCACAGGGTTTTACTCTAAGCTGTTTATGGTTCAAAAACCAAACGGGAATACAAGGCCCATTTTGGATCTAAGATCCCTGAACCAGTATCTATTAATCCAGTCCTTTCGAATGGAGTCTGTCTGCTCAGTAGTAGCCTCACTCCAGACGGGAGACTTTTTAGCCTCCATCGATAAAAAAGGCGCGTATTTACACGTACCTATCTTTCAGCCTCATCAGAGGTTTACTGCGATTTGCAGTAGAGGAACCTCATTTTCAGTTTGTTGCTCTGCCCTCCGGGCTTGCCACAGCTCCCCGGGTGTTCAAAAAGGTTCTAGCACCAGTACTGGGTCTTTTAAGGGCCCAAGGGATCTTGGTGCTCGGGTATCTGGATGACCTCCTGCTCAGAGATCACTCAATACTGGCTCCAGAACAGAGCATAACCTGCACAATACGGTATTTGGAAAGCTTAGGCTGGATCAAAAATACCGAAAAGTCAGCCTTGAGACCAGCTCAAAGTCTGAAATATTTAGGTCTGATCCTAGATACGGTCCAAGCAAGTGTATTTTTGCCACCCGTAAAGATCTGTGCCCTGAAGGATAAGTCTCTCAGGCTGGGGAGCGACCCTAGAGGGGCTCACAGCTCAGGGGAAATGGTCAAGGATAGAACAGATCCTGCCCATCAACCTCCTGGAGTTACGGGAAGTAGGTCTGGCCCTGCGGTCCTGGACGGTGGAGCTTCAGGACTGCCCTATCAGTCGCAATTTTTAGCAATTTTTGCAGAGATTACTGCACAGTGCTAAATCATCTATATTTATAATATTAAGTTGTGCTGGTCACTTATTTATTTTTATACCAATTTAGTGCACTCATACACTTTAGATCTAGCTGCAATTTATCAGAGTACTATATTATACATTCACTTTAATAGCGCAAAGGACCTTACTTACAATTCTATCGGCAGTCCATATCCCGGGAGTAGAGAACTGGATGGCAGATTATCTCAACTGCCAGCAGATCTGCCCGGGGAAAATGGTCCCTACACCCAGGGCTGTTTGAGGAAGTTTGCCAGTGTTAGGGAAGGCCATAGGTCAACCTATTGGCATCCAGGTTCAACAACAAGCTACAGAAGTTTGTGTCCCGAACAAGGGATTCTCTGGCAATCAGAACAGATGGTCTGGTAGTTCCATGGAGCCAGTACTCCCTGGTTTATGCTTTCCTTCCGATCCCTCTCCTTCCACATTTGTTGCGCAGGATTCAGAGAGAGGGGGTTCCAGTCATTCTGGTGGCATCAGCCTGGCCCAGAAGGCCCTGGTTGGAGATTGTGAAACTGACAATAGATGGGTCATGGACGCTTCCACATCACCCCGATCTACTGTCTCAAGGTCCTATATTCCACCCCAATTTACAGTCTCTAAATTTGATGGCATGGCTATTGAAGCCAGTGTGCTGAAGGACCAGTGGTGTCTATCCTAGTGAATGCTAGAAAAGCTGTCACTAGGAAGATCTATCATAAGGTCTGGAAGACTTACATTGCTTGGTGTGAAGCCAGAAAATGGGATCCTCGGAAATACGTGATTAGGAGAATTCTCTATTTTCTAGTCATCTGTGGAAATCAGATTGGCTTTGAGTACAATCAGAGGTTCCGAGAATCAGACTCCTTTTTTGCTTTACCAAAAGGACCCAAGAAGGGGCAGGCAGCTTCTAAAGCTTCCTTTGCCAATTGGGTCCGACAATTGGTCACTCAGGCCTATGGTCTGAAACATAAAGCTCCTCCCTTTAGGGTGAGAGCTCAATCTACCAGGGGTGTAGGAACCTCCTGGGCTTTTCTCCATCAGGTATCTGTAGCTCAGATTTGTAAGGCTGCTACCTGGTCTTCAGTGCATACGTTCACAAAATTTTAATAAGTGGATGTTTGATCAGCTGAGGATTCGGCTTTCGGCCGCAATGTACTGCGGGCTGCCGTATAAGCTCTGATGGCTATTGTTTGGCAGGGTGTCTCCCTCCCCTAAAGGCTATTGTTCTGGGATGTCACAGTAGGTAATAAATATTAGCCTAAATCTGTGTCCCATGATGTATGAAAAAGAAAATAGGATTTTTTCGTCATGCTTACCTGTAAAATCCTTTTCTTTAAGTACATCATGGAACACAGAGATCCCTCCCCTCTTTTTTGAGGATTCAGTGCTTGCTACAAAACTGAAGTACTTCCTGTATGGGAGGGGTTATATAGGGGATCACTTCCTGTCTAAGACTTTGTCTACCAGTGTCCATTCACCTGGAGATGGCCTATAACCCAGTAGGTAATGAATATTAGCCTAATGCCCCGTACACACGGTCGGACTTTGTTCGGACATTCTGACAACAAAATCCTAGGATTTTTTCGGACGGATGTTGGCTCAAACTTGTCTTACACACGGTCACACAAAGTTGTCGGAAAATCCGATCGTTCTGAACGCGGTGACGTAAAACACGTACATCGGGACTATAAACGGGGCAGTGGCCAATAGCTTTCATCTCTTTATTTATTCTGAGCATGCGTGGCACTTTGTCCGTCGGATTTGTGTACACACGATCGGAATTTCCGACAAGGGATTTTGTTGTCGGAAAATTTTATATCCTGCTCTCAAACTTTGTGTGTCGGAAAATCCGATGGAAAATGTGTGATGGAGCCTACACACGGTCGGAATTTCCGACAACAAGGTCCTATCACACATTTTCCGTTGGAAAATCCGACCGTGTGTACGGGGCATAACTCTCAACTCCCATGATGTACTCAAAGAAAAGGATTTTACAGGTAAATATGACGAAAAAAATCCTATTTTAGAAAGATTTTTTACTCCAAAATTAATTTTATAAAAATCAAAAAAATCCTAATTAAATAAAAAAAAATCTGATTAAAGTTAAAAAATTCAGATTTTTTTGATTTTTAAAAAAAAAGCATTGATTTTTATCCACCCTGGTTTTTGATTACACTATTGAATACATGCTATTATTATTATATTATTATTTGTTATAATTATTTATAGTTATTTATTATATTATAATTTATGATTCCGTGTTTCAAACTTTATCATACCTAGGATGTGTACTAGACTCTTGTTTGGACAGATTTAAGTGAGTTATTCCTAAGAATTACAGGTCTACAATATAAAACACCAAATTTCCATGCGAAACAGTACTGCTTTCAGCAGCAAAAATCTGACATAATCATACTGCCAGGGAAGTTAAGGAAATTGGAAGGTTTGATGTTCTTTGTTTAAGAATATAGTAAGTCTATTAGGAATAATTGGTCATAAGTCAAATGTCGATACACTGTTAGCAGCATTTATGTTGCAAATAAAGAGAGCAGTTTACTTTTAAGGAGATCAGTAATAAAGCCTTTAAAGTGGTTGTAAACCCTCATAAATACCCAGTGAAGTGACTGGCCTCAGGTGATACACAGAGATGAAACAAATGCTCTGACATACGTTGCACTTGTTTATAAGCAGTCATCTCTTCTCTGCAGCCATTCAAAGTCCAGAATTTTTAAAACTTATCTGAGCTGTCAGAAAAATGAGGCGGAGAGGTGAACTTACACTCTGCAGAGCTCAGTGAGGAGAGCTCTGGGAGCTGATTGGAGAGAAGGGACCCCCTCCTTCAAACAGTGCACAGAATATAGCTGAGGCTAACACCTTTTTTCTCTTGGTGTTAGGAAAACTTATCAGAAGGTTATCATAAGGTTATGTGATAAGCTAGGGCTCAGGTTCAGAAGTGAGTTAAATGCAGAATGCTCCTTCACTCAGAACCCCCAAACTGTACTTTGGGAGTTCCACTCTTATTTTGATGCTTTTTACACTGCCCCTCGCCTAACCCGGATTCAAGAAATTAATGACTTTTTCATACACTTCCAGATCCCCTCTGTATCACAGGCCCATATTGAAACAATGCAACAGGAGATAACGAGGAAAGAAATCCTACTTACTATTAAGCATCTTAAACCTTCTAAGGCCCCAGGCCCAGACAGTTTTACTGCATAGGTGTGCACAGCCTATTGTATTAGGATGTGCATCCAAAAGCTCAAACACATATATGTGTGTGCATGTGTATATTTGTGTATAAATACCGACAATATCTGTAGAGCAGTGGACAGTATCAGTAGGGCAGAGACTGGCGTCAGAAGGGCAGTGGATGGAGTCTGTAGTTTTTTTTTTTTTTTTTTTTATTATTTCATTTTTTTATTATTTTTTACAGTTTTATTTTTTTTACAATTTTTTTAGGAGCCCCATTAGGGGCTTTGGTGAAATATCAGGGGTTTAAACAGGGGGAATTTGCACCACATAGGCACACCTGGCACACCCTGTGCGCATACCTATGCTTTACTGCATTATACTACACTTTAACTCACTCCAACAGGGCTCCCCCCAACTCCAATAGAGCACCACATTTGCACGCTCCCCAAGCCCAATAAGGCTTTAGGTGATGTTGCCAGCTACAGACAAATTTCATTGATTAACTGTGATGTAAAGTTACTTACAAATATTTTTGACAACCAATTTTTTTAACCAATATATCAATATTGATCAAGTAGGCTTCATTCCTATCAGACCTAATTGGAAGAACAATTTAACTAATCTTTTTACTGAAATCAAACTAAGATGCTGGGAGAGATAAGAAGGGAATTCTGTTATCACTGGACTTTCACAAAGCTTCTGACAAGCTTATTATTGCCATATATTTTCCATACACTACCTGAATGGAACTTTGAACCAAAATTCATCACTTTACCGAGCTGCTTATACTCCAATCTGACTGCATATATTAAAGTGAAGAGTTAAAAATCTGACACCCTCTTATTTTTTATAACTATTGAAACTTTATCCATAGCTAGTCAAGAAATTCCTGATATACTGGGCATTGTTAGTGGTGAGACACATGCCAAGTGCTTCTTCTTTTTCAGATGATTTACTTTTTTTCATTACCTCTCTGGTCACTACACTTCCTAACCTAGTCAAAACCCTGACGGAATTTGGTGACATATCAGGACTTAAGGTTATTCCTGACAAATTGGAAGCTTCAAATGTTACCATAACAGACTCTACAGTTAAAAATCCTAAGGACCAGTTTCCCTTTTCTTTGCAACCTTCACTACTGCCAAATCTGAGAACTGAGCTTATCTCAGCTATAACTACGCTGGAACAAACTACATTCCTCTTTTCGCTGAACTTATAGAAAAGGTGGAACTATGATCAACCTATTCCCATTCATGGATGGGCAGAACTGCATTGATCAAGAAGACTATATCACCAAAAATCTCATACTATTTCAGAACACTACTCATTGATATCCCTGTCTCTGATCTAAATAGTGAGCTTTCAATCTTGCACACTAAAATTTATTTGGGGCTCTAGGGGATGTAGGTTTCCCTATACGATGCTAGATGACCCCAAATCATCTGGAGGACAGGGGTCCCGAAACCTTCTGAAATATTACAGGGCAGCTCATATAACACACACAGTACAAATAACTTTACTACTTAAAAACCAGACTGGATAAACATTGAAGCTCTGGCGGCAAACTTATTCTTTCTTACCTTTCTGCATAAGTCAAATCTTAAATTCTTTTAAACATTGTCAACAAAGAGACAATATTACTATGACAACTGTTTTATAAAACAGTTGCATGGGGGAAGCAATACAGAACAGTGGAATTCTAATGTTTTATTATTTTCTACTCTCCCAGCTAAAAGATTAGTTTCGAAAACAGACAGACTCAGAGATCACAAGGAGGACTAAAATCCAAAAAAACCTCTAGAATACACAAAGTGGTACTTAAAGCAGTTGTAAACCCTGGTTTGTTATTTTTACCTACAGGTAGACCTATAATATGGCTCACCTCTAGATAAAATGAATATCTCCTAAACTTGCACCATTTAGGAGATATTCAGCCTGCATGCAGCTGCTGACATGAGCAGTGAATGCACTCTGAAGGTTCGGCATGCCGTGCCAGACCTTCAGAGCTTCTTGCCGGAACCGATGGCTCCCGTACACATGGGTGGGAGTGACGTCATTTTGGCTCTGACCACTCACAGCGCTGGAGCCTGCGATCCCTGAAGAAAGGACGGGAGAAAATGTCAACCCTCTCAGCAGTCAGCGGGCCCCGCTGGAAGTGCTTAGTTCTAAGGTGAGTATATCATAATGTGCTAGTATGCAAAGTATAATAGCACATGCCATTGTCAAATGCCATTGTCTTGCAGGTTTTCTTTTCAGCAGTTTACTACCACTTTAAAGTGGTTATAAAGTCAAAGGAGCCATTGGCTCCTGCTGCTGTCAGTCAAATCCTGTGAGGAGGAGTGTGGGACGGGCTGAACTATGTTGTATGCATCTATGAGTGCACACAGCCCAGATTGGGAAAGTGCCCACACATGTGCCCCTCTAACTCACTACTTGCTATGGGGGTACACACAGAAAAGGAGGAGCAGACAGCACTGGCGGGGGACCCCAGGAGTGAAGGTAAGGGGCCGTTCTGTGAGTTACCATTTCACACAGCCGGTAAGTGTAAACCTCTTTTTATTTTTTGTTTTTTAAAAGATGTGGGCAGACAGGAACAATGTTCCACATTTGGTGGATTTGCCCACAAATTAAACACTATTGGACAAGATCACTTGCACTGATATATTCTGTCACCATGGTTAATATTCTCAAGACTGGCCACATGGCCCTCCTAAACTAACCAATTACTGACAATTGAAAAACTCATCCTTTACATATTTCTGGCTGCAAAAATATCTATCACTAAGGCTTGGAAGTCATCTGTGGTGGATGGATCAGGCTTATCAAAAATGTGGAAAGCATCCGACAAGGCAAACAGAAGAGATTTAAAGCGGAGTTCCACCCAAAAGTGTAACCTCCGCTTATCTGCTGCCCCCCCTCTCCGGTGCCACATTTGGCACCTTTCAGGGGGGAGGGGGAACGGTACCTGTCTTTGCCAGGCACCCTTCCCCGCTGCCGAGAGACTGCACCGTGGCGCCATCCCTCGGAAGTTCGCCCCCCCAGCTGCCTGACCAGTTAGAAAGCGCAGCGCGCTTTGCGCATGCACAGTGGGGAACTGGCTGTAAAGCTGAAAGGCTTCACTACCAGTTTCCCTTACCATAAATAACGATGGCAGCACCCGAGAGCCAATCCAAAAATCGCCTGGGGTACCGCCATTGCGAGAACCCCGGACAGGTAAGTGTCAGCAGCTACAGTATTTGTAGCTGCTGCCTTTTAATTTTTTCTGGGGGGGGGGGGTTTAACTCCTCTTTAAGTTTTATTCACTAAAGGGAAACGGGCTGCTCATTTTGCAAGGATAATTACTTTTTGCAAGGGAATTTGCCCCAGAGCTTAGTGCATGTGGTGAAGTTTCACTTTGCAAAAAAGACCCAATCGTGCAGATAAAATATAAAGAAACAGCATTTTTGCTTGCACGCAATTGGATAATGGGAGTCAGCAGAGCCTCACTTCATTCACTAAGCTCTCGGGCAAATTCCGTTGCAAGATGCAATTTCCTTTGCAAAGTGAACAACCTATTTGCCTTTAGTAAATCAACCCCACAGTCTCCCATTTAAGTACAATATTTAGGAGGTGATTGGAGTTTGGGAAGCATACTTTTTTTTCTCCTTATTTCTTTCCTTTCCTTTCACTTTGGGAGCTGATACTCCTTCCCATATTCTTCGAATATAAAATACTACAAGGTTGATGTGGCTAAGAACTTATTATGAAATCTGTGTCTGATGTGTTCTCAGTCTGCAGTGTTACTGTTAGCATAATAGCCAGTTCTGGATACAAGTTTTATTCTGATTATTCTTCGCACATGACTACATTTTCTTCATATTCAGGCTCAGCCTTCTGGAACCCAGTTCTATTTGATGTTCTGTCTTCCCACTTTAGTTACACACATTCAGATCATACTTTTGATACATACAGTATATCGAGTTCTTTAAAGAAAAGACTGCAAATAGTTCTTCTATGTACAAACATTGATTGTAAATATTCAATATAATTCACTGAAATTAAGAAAGACTTTGAAGAGTATCACTTAAACTCAAATGGTCCTCTATTAGGGAATGCCCCTGAGTGTGCCGGTGCTTCCTGCTATCCTGTAGCCTATACAAAGCCAGTACATGCTGCAAATATGCAACAATCCATACACCTTCCCTACCAAATAAGAAGCACAGTGTTGATCCCAATGGCTGTTTGGCAAATAAGTTTCTACAGCAGTAGTGCGCCAATTACACCATATATTGGGTCAACAGAGGAGGAAATATTTCAAGAAGCAAGACTTCGATTGATACATAGATAATTCCCCTCCCCAGTTCCTGCTTGCATGACTGCATTTCAAGCTTTGGTATACTTTTAACCTTGGCAGCTTACTTTTCTGTGGCTCCATGCCTGAAATGCATATTATTAATATTATTATTATTATACAGGATTTATATAGCGCTGACAGTTTACGCAGCACTTTACAACATTAGGGTAGACAGTACAATTACAATACAATTCAATACAGGGGGGAATCAGAAGGCCCTGCTCTTTAGAGCTTACAATCTAGGACAGCATTACCCACTCAACAGGCTGCAGTTGGCATTTTTTGACACACACATTCTAATGCCAATTTAGCAAATAGCCAATTGTTAGAAGCTTTCTGCTGAAATTGAATATATACAAGAATTGAATAAATATTCAGTTTAAACATATCTCACCAATAAAAGGTATTTCTGTAAGTTTACGAGTTACTGAAAAAACACATTTTAACACCAATTGACCTACCAACATGTCTTTGGTGCATGAGAGGAAACTGGAGTACTTGTAGGAAACCCACACAAGCACAGGGAGAACATAGCAAAATTATTTAGATAGTGTCCTGGCCACGATTTGAACTAAGGGATCCATTGCTGCAAGGCAACAATGAGGTGGCTTAGTGGTTGGTGTCAACCACTAAGCCATTGTGCTGCACACAATGCATAGATCCCTAGTAATTAAATGTTGGTGATTTACTTAAACAGTTACAGTGATATCTTTTTCAGAAGTAAAACTACCACCAAGGCAGGTAAACAAACTAACTAGCATAAGGGTTTGTTTATTAGGCTAACTGTCCCTGCACTTACCGATATAAAAACTGGTAAAATACAAAGCCAGAACTGTGTATATGTTGCTTGACTTGCTAGGACATCTTATTGTTCAGACATCTTGTGCTCTGGCTGCATTGTAGGTTTGGTGAGTCCACACATCATAATTAAAGCTGGATGGCACATATGAGGGTATCCAGCTATACTCCCAACAGCGCAAACAAAAGTTAAAATTGATCAGTTGAAAAAATAAAATAATGCAGACAGGTATTTTTTATCATACAGTATTTATTATCAGCAGAACAAATTAAAATACAGTACTTCACTGAACTCCCCATCCTCTCAATATCTGTGTCCCAACACCAACAAACATAATTTGTCAGGGAATTCTAAAGGCAAACTTAAACTGTAAATCAGCATAGTCTGACATATGTAATATTGGAAGGTAGAGACATGAGAAAATAAACTTTATAGATACCATTTTATCTTTATTTTATGCTATATGGTCTAAAGTTATTTATAGTTGACAGTGGAATGTTCACCAATTTTCATTGCGGTCATAAAGTGAAAGTTGTGAATGTTCTTTTGTAAAATTTAGACAGACAATATGAGTACAACATTCTGTTTTAACATTCTGTATAGAACTAACTGAACAGGACAGCTGAGTAATAGTAGTTACAAAGTTGGATACATCACTGCCTTTCAGTACAGGGGGTGGGGGGCACAAGCATTACTGAAATACACTATAACATAAACAGGCTGCATTTTCTAAACTTGCACATGTGGGGTTTCTTTCAGCTTTTTAAGAAGCATAATTAGACACGTGAACTTAGAGCCAATATGCAGCCGGGAACAGATGAAAAAATCTATGCTTGTCCTTCCTCCGACCAAAGCAGATTTAGGAAAGAGTTAGGAAACCCAAAGGCACAACCAGCTCAGAGACCATGTACATTCCACCCTCAACGTGCCTCTGAAATACATAAATAGGGTCTACACCCAATAATAAAAAGTATCACCAAGTACATAATAAGAAATGATGTTCCACAACAATGTACAACTACAAAATATATAAATAATTCAATAACACAAAGGAAATTATATCAAAATATTATACATTCAAATGGCATGAATAGGCATACCATTATTAAAAATCAATGCAAATTCTACCCTAAACGAATCCCCCTCAAACACTAAAGCACAGAGAGACCAATAGATTCTCATGACCAGATCTAGGTCTGGAACCACCTGGGAAAACTTAAATTGTAACATATACAAAACCCTAAAAGAAACACAAATAAAGTAATAATAAGTGATTTCTTAAAAAATTATTTATATACACTAATCATGATTCCACAGTGAATATGTAACCCCATAGATCAATCTCCCAGCACTTATTACTGAGCCGAAATATGAATCACCATGTAAATTAATCATCTTCCTATCAAATTACTTCATATAAACATTGAATGAAATCACTCCGAAATCTGTCACAATGAGTGGCAGCACTGCAGAGCTGTAGGTGGACAGTTACTGTAGATGTAGAAGTCCCTACTACACCTATACAAACTCATGACTCACTCACTGAAAGAGCTCTAATTTATTATTTCTGTAAGATTTAATGTCCTGTTTTGATTATAATCTGCTAGATTATTCTCTGCAGAACTCTTCCCGTTTCTTGTCATTCTCTCCAGTGATGCTTTTAAATACAAAGAGGTCATCAAAGACTATACTAAATAAGAAAACAGAGAGGCACTGGTTGTTGGAAGAAAGTCTGCAAACATGGGCTTTCACAAACCTCCCAACTTTTTTAGATGGGAACGAAGGACACCTATTAGCAAAAGTATGTAGGAATAGGACACACACCCCTGCCATGTCCCCATAAAGGAAATGTATACAAAAAAAATATTAGTTAAACCCACAAGTGCGTTTTTTTTTATCACTACTATTACTTTATACAGGCTTGTATTTACCAATACAACAATTTCAAAATTGGATGAGAGGTTTAGCACTTGGAATCACTTTTTGAAAGAGAAAAAGTTTTTTTCTATACAACTATATAGATCAGACCAAAATGAGGGTCAAATGAGGAGGAAAGAGGGACAGAGGGACTTTGTTCCAAATCAGGGATAGTCCCCCAGAATTAGGGACAGTCCCCTCAAATCATTGACAGTTGGGAGCTATGCTTTGAGGCCATTTTGGGAGAGTCTGTGTCCAGTTTTTTTGGCCACAGCCCAAACAGAGCTAAGTGACTGGTTCAGATGAGCTGACCCTTACATAGAAGATCCACTGTCCCAGTATTAGGCTTCTATCAGTTCTGGTTTCTCCTCATGGCTCTGAATCACCATGTCTCCCTCATTGCTAGGCCTGACAAAAGTAACGACTACTTAGTGAGTGGTCAGGTTTCCATAACAGGAGTCTGTAGGCACACAACCTTTGGTGTCCAAAGCAGCATCCTTCTAACAGGATCACCTCTTTTATACAAAATATAATAGTAATGTGTACATTAACCATCAATGGAATGACTGTATTTCAGCTGGCAATGGTAAAAATTGTGTGGTTGATAACTAAACAGGAAAAAGCTGCCTGTTCCCCTCTGCCACCTGTAGGCACATGCCTACTATGTATTATGGTTAAACAGTATACAAACAAGTATACAGAGCAAACATAAAACCCTTTGAAAATAAAAAGGTAGTGTTTTAAAAGACATCAACAGCATCATTTCACATTTTGAGTTTTGATGGTAATATTTAGTTAAAGGGAACACATAGTGGTATAGTATATAGTTATTTTTTTTATTGTTAGCAAAAGCATAAGATTTCTAAATTGGTGCAAGGCTGGGAAAAGTATGAACAATGATACAAAAAATGCACTTATTTGATTTAAAGGAAGTATTTATCTTTGCTTATTTATTGTATTGGTAATGTGATGAATTTTTATTATTTATAGCATGTACTTATTGGATCATATATAGTTTTGGTTCAGGGAAGTAGATATTTGGGGTAGATTAATTATGGTGATCGCTGCTTTTGGTAGTAATTTGTTTTAAATATATCCATGGAATATTCTGCTGCTCTTTAATATTTTTCTTTAATTATTTTTTTTTTTATCCTAAACATAGGTTTTAGTATTAATGTGTTCAGAGGAGGAGAGGGGAAGGTATAATTGGTAGGCAGTATGTGCAGGAGAGGAGTTCAGAGGATATGCTAATGGGCAGTATATGCTGGAAAGGGGGGCAGGTGGCAGGCAATTTGCACAGGAGAGGAGTGCAGAAGGTATGACAGCGGGCATTATGTGCAGAACGTATAACAGCAAACAGTATGTACAGGAGAGCAGTGCAGAGTAGATGCTAGTGGGCAGTATGTGCAGAATAGGAATGCACAAGTTATGAGAACAGCCTGTGAGCACAGGAAAGAGAGTGGAAGGCATGATGGCAGACAGTATGTTCAGGAGAGGAGGGTGGAGGGTGTTAGGGCAGGCAGTATGTGCAGGAGAGGAAGGTGGAGGCATTAGGGAAGGCAGTATGTGCAGAAGAGAAGGGTGGAGGGCATTAGGGCAGGCAGTATGTGCAGGGGAGGAAGGTGGAGGGTATTAGGGCAGACAGTATGTGCAGGAGAGGAAGGTGGAGGGCTTTAGGGCAGGCAGTATGTGCAGGAGAGGAAGGTGGAGGACATTAGGGCAGGCAGTATGTGCAGGAGAGGAGGGTGAAGGGTGTTAGGGCAGGCAGTATGTGCAGGAGAGGAGGGTGGAGGGCGTTAGGGCAGGCAGTATGTGCAGGAGAGGAAGGTGAAGGGCGTTAGGGCAGGCAATATGTACAGGAGAGGACGGTGGAGGGAGTTAGGGCAGGCAGTATGTGCAGGAGAGGAAGGTGAAGGGCGTTAAGGCAGGCAATATGTACAGGAGAGGACGGTGGAGGGCGTTAGGGCAGGCAGTATGTGCAGGAGAGGAAGGTGGAGGGCGTTAGGGCAGGCAGTATGTGCAGGAGAGAAAGGTGGAGGGCATTAGGGCAGGCAGTATGTGCAGGAGAGGAAGGTGAAGGGCGTTAAGGCAGGCAATATGTGCAGGAGAGGAAGGTGGAGGGCGTTAGGGCAGGCAGTATGTGCAGGAGAGGAAGGTGGAGGGCGTTAGGGCAGGCAGTATGTGCAGGAGAGAAAGGTGGAGGGCATTAGGGCAGGCAGTATGTGCAGGAGAGGAAGGTGGAGGGTGTTAGGGCAGGCAGTATGTGCAGGAGAGGAAGGTGGAGGGTGTTAGGGCAGGCAGTATATGCAGGAGAGGAAGGTGAAGGGCGTTAGGGCAGGCAGTATGTGCAGGAGAGGAAGGTGGAGGGTGTTAGGGCAGACAGTATGTGCAGGAGAGGAGGGCATTAGGGCAGATAGTATGCACAGCAGTGGAGTGCGGCAGCCACTACAGTAGATAGCATGTGCAAGAGAGGAGCTCATAGGGTAAGAAGGCAGCCAGTATTTGCAGGAGTGGAGTGTGGACAATATGAGGGTAAGCAGTATGTGGAGGAGAGGAGCGGGTAAGATATGAAAGGAGTCAATATGGGCAGGAAATTAGTTTGATGCTATGAGAGTGGCCAATATGTACAGTGGAGAAGTGTGGAGGGCATGATGGAAAGTATGTGCAGGGGAGGAGTGTGGAGGGTATGACAGTGGGCAGTATGTGCAGGAGAAGAGTGTGGAGGTATGACAGTGGGCAGTATGTGCAGGAGAAGAGTGTGGAGGTATGACAGTGGGCAGTATGTGCAGGAGAAGAGTGTGGAGGTATGACAGTGGGCAGTATGTGCAGGAGAAGAGTGTGGAGGTATGACAGTGGGCAGTGTGTGCAGGAGAGGAGTGTGGAGGGTATAAAAGTGAAAAGTATGTTCAGGAGAGAAATGCATCTCATGTGCTCATTTAAAATGAACAGGCACGTTCAATGCAACAGACATCAATGCGTGCACAAGTGTGAATTGGGTCTATACTGGTCACATTCAAATACTGTCTAAGTATTATACTTATACTTAATACATCTAAGCTTTAAATTGCCTTTACATTCACACTTTTTTGTTAAATGTTATTCTTACTAAATAGAATTGGCAGTCAACAGCAAAAAGGTCATGTACACAGTTGTAGTTATTTAAAAAACCTAGTCAATGCATATTTATCAAACTTTTAATTGAATCAACTCTGACCAACAGAATCGTTACATTGTCTAAATAGCATCACTGGAAGCTTCCTGTGTGATGTCCTGTCAGCTTCCCCTGCGCTCCAGCTGCTGGTCCCTTATGGAGCACACCCCGCACCACTTATCCACAAACGTAACAACCTCAAGCTGCTCTCTGTTGATGTCAACCACATAACATAATACTATTATGTATTATGATTGACATCAACAGAGTGCAGCCCGAGGTTATTATGTCTGTCGACAGAATTGTTACTTTCAGTTGGAGGGGTTCAAACATTTACAGTAAAAGAGCTCGATGTTAAAAATATAGTAGCCATGATGGATCAAATATTTGTATGGCTATGACTTTTTCCTGAAGATAAAAATGTGAATAAAACATTTTTAATATAAAGCAGCAATATAGATTTATTCTGAAATGGCTGTGCCTTTCTGTATTAGGAGAGGAATTTAACCACTTGGACCGAGCCTCTTTTTAGATGTGTTGTTTACAAGTTAAGAACAGTTTTTTTTTTTGCTAGAAAATTACTTAGAACCCCCAAACATTATACATTTTTTTTCTAACACCCTAAAGAATAAAATGGCGGTCATTGCAATACTTTCTGTCACACCATATTTGCGCAGCGGTGTTACAAGCACACTTTTTTTGGAAAAAATACACTTTTTTGAATTAAAAAATAAGACAACAGTAAAGTTAGCCCAGTTTTTTTTATATTGTGAAAGATAATGTTACGCCGAGTAAATTGTGGAATGGCGACAAACTTTTACCCTTAAAAATCTCCATAGGCGATGTTTAAAAAATTCTACAGGTTGCATGTTTTGAGTTACAGAGGAGGTCTAGGGCTAGAATTATTGCGATAAACCACGTGTGGTTTGAATACCGTTTTCATATGCGGGCGCTACTCGCGTATGCGTTTGCTTCTGCATGCGAGCTCAGCGGGATGGGGAGCGTTTACATTTTTTTTTTGTCTTATTTATTTTACCTTTTATTTTTTATTTTTACACTGTTGTTTAAAAAAAAACACATCCCTTGTAATAGAAAAAAGCATGACAGGACCTCCTAAATATGAGATCTGGGGTCAAAAAAACCTCAGATCTCATATTTAGACTAAAATGCAAAAAAAACAAAAAAAATTGTCATTTAAAAAAATTATTTAAAAAAAATGGCCCTTTAAGAGCTATGGGCGGAAGTGATGTTTTGACGTCGCTTCCGCCCTACAATGTCATGGAGACGGGTGGGGGCCATCTTCCCCTCACTCGTCTCCATGCCCAGCCACAGAGGGGTCCGGATTTCCTCCGCCGCTGCCGACGGCTCTGGTAAGCAGTGGAGGGCAGCGAAGCGTGGCGGGAGGGGGCCCCTTTCCCGCCGCCAATAAAAGTGATCTTGCAGCGTATCTGCCACAGAGACCACTTTTATCTTGTAGCGCACCGCCGGTTGAACATGAGGATACCGGGGTTATGGCAGCTAGCTGTATGTGTAAGACAGAATGTGTCGAATCATGCTGAGGATTCAAATCGTTGTGTTGCAGATACGACCGGGATTCGAATCAGGCTATATTGGGTGTGTGGAATTGACCAGCCGACTGTGGCGAGACCTTCTACACCGCAGTTTCGCAGCAAGTTTGGGGATGGTCCATCTCCTCAGGTTGTGAGAGCAGCCATGATCTGTACCCGCGGAGGGTGACAGAGGGGCGGAAGTATGTGTTAAGAAGAGTCGTAAAGATAAGAACGGAAGAGAAGAGTTGCATACACAAGAACAGATAAGAAAGGAACGTGAAGGACAGAAAAAGGAACGACAGGCGCAGTGAAGTAGCCGATTGCGTTCTAGCCGATGAATGCTGCTGAGTGGAAATTTAGAAAACTCCAAAGAGTACGGGGCAACCAAGATGAGCCAGGAGGTGACTGGGCAGGTAACCAATAGCTTGGGTGCCAGGTCTGTGTCAAACACAAACCTGTGAAAGCAGAGCCCCAGTGCGTACAGGTGCGAGAAGCTGAAGTCTGGTATGGCCTAAGTAGGAATGTTGCGTTCTATAGTACGTGACGTATGTTCGGAATGCTAGCGCTTCCACTGTCTACAAGCCCACTGTATAGCAACCATATCTGCGTAGGTGAAGGTGATGTCCTTCGAAAATAGTAAGTCGAGAAAAGAAAATGTGACAGTAGCTAACACTCGATGAGCAGCCCAAAATGTGTATGTGAAGTCAACCTGGTGAAAAGGGTGTTGAAGGGTGATGTAAGGGTGGAACCCATGTACTACATACCTGACTCGCTGCCCTGGTTTCAAAAGTCCTGGTTGAGGCCGAGAATACTCAGTCAATTGGGAACCTGTGGAAAAGGTGAAATGAAAGCCCAGGTTTTTAACCTGGCGTGAATAGATGCCTAACCCAGCCCTGCCCCCTTAAATGTGCCTGACCCCCCCCCCCCCCCCATGGGTGAACTTGTGCAGGGCCATTTTTTTTTTTTTTTTTTACATTTCTCTTTTTTTTTAACGTTTGTCTTTTTTTTTTTTTCCTGTAGAAAACACATCCAACCTTGTGCAGGATGAAACAACCTAAACTCGACTGACCTAAGGGAAAGAAGACAAACAAGAAAACGTGAGCGGCCACGTCGTGTGTCACTGGAGACGTGTTTGCAATAGCGCGTTGCAAGAAAATAGCCTCATGAGGGAGGCGAAAACAAGGACAGCAGAGAAATTGTAGCGTGTGTGGGGATGAACCATGGTCATGTTTAATCGTATGTCATAATCGTGTGTTCGTGGCAATGAAAAGAATCGTGCTGACTTGTATCGGAGTTACGAACCTGGAGTATCGTATGAGTTGTAAATGAGTGCGAACGTATGTATGAAAGGTATGAGTAACGGCTGGTTGCTTGTGGCAGGTGTCTCGAGGGGGAGACCAAGCTGCAGGAAGCTGTGGTGTGTGTGAAGGATAAAATTGTGTTATGTCGTGCCGAGAATTTGAATTGCTATATCGCTGACGCGACCGGAATTCGAATCGGGCTGTGGTAGAGTGTTAGGGTTGCCACCCTTCTCCAAAACTGAACACATACCAACCACATAGCCCCTGAGGCTAATAAAATGCAGACAAGGCGCCAAGTGAGTATAATTACCATCACAATCAGCCACAGAACCCGTACAATCAATACATGCTCGGCTCCAAAGGGAAGAGGCGGCAACCCCATAGACCGTGAATCCTACAACCAGCAAAGTCAGTGCCAGGTGATGTTGGACAAAGACCGACAGTGGCTCGGAGGCTTTGATCTACAAACAAATCGTATGTTTGTAGATGGGATGACAAACAAGGCAGAGAGAATCTATGAATCTAATACTCCTGTGCTGAATGATGTCGGGACACGACCGACAACGACTCGGAGGCAGCTAACTATGAAAGGGATGCGGGATAGGAAACATAAGGAATCGCGACATTGTGTATGATACGAAAAAGGTTTGAATCCTACCTGCAACTGCGAGCGAGAACCGTCGACGAAGACCATGAACGGAGAAGCCATAACACACTGATAATCGAACGCACAGACTCACGAACCACGAAGTGAGCTGGGAAGAGTCAGCCTAGTGACGTATCTTATCGCACACCAGAACTGACAAGGGATACAGGTGAGTGGGCTGCTTATATACCCTCCAGACTCCTCCCATAAATTCAGGTCACTATACTGGCCTTCTTATATAACACTTGCTTAAAAAATAGTGCTTTTTTAAAAAGTGTTTTATATTGGTACCAAGTAAAATTGTATTTTTATATATTCTTTGGTCTGGTTTGCCCTTAAAGTGGATGTAAACCCAGTTCATTAAATCTGGCCTGGGCACATATATCTATAATGTTTACTTATCTCTCTCCAAAGCACTAAGTCCCGTGTCTTTCTGCTGTTTCGTTTCTCAGTTATAAGTATGATAACTTCTAACAAGTTCTCAGTCAACCGAGCTAAAACCAGCCCAAAATTTGTGTCGTGGGAGGTTGCTATAAAAAGTTTAGCAGATACTTGTCTTGTCACAGCACAGCTTTGCAAGTATCTTTGTTCTTCTGCCTATGTGGAGGGGGGTGTGCTTTTCCTCCAATCAGCTGTCACACAATGTATGACAAGACTACACTCCTACTGCTGAATAAGGAAGATAAAAATCTAACACTATGTCAGAATTCTAAAGAGTATAGAAAGTGAAAGACAGCAGATATACATGTAAAAGTTATGTAAGGAGATTTGTTTGATCTCTGTGTTTTGGTAAACACTGCAGTTTTAAGATTCCTAGAATTCTTCTTTAACCATGTGCAGCACAGAAAGAGGCATTTCACAATCAACGTTAGAATTATGGGGGAAGGGGGAATATTATTCATTTTTTTGTCTATGAACAAAATAATAAATTGTTGTAGCAGAATGCCTTATTATACATAATGTAGGATAAAGATTAATTAGTTGTGTGGTTATGTCCGGGTCAGAGATTTGCTTTAATATTAGCACCAAGGAAAAGTTTAACAAGCTTTTGCTTATGCAAACATGTTGCTTTTACTGGATGTATGTGCAGTATTTGTCCTGTGTGTAGTTAAATCTAATATGATATGATAGATCACATTACCTCCCCTTGGCTTCCTGAGCTATTGATATTCAATATTTCTTTTAGAGCTCAGATATCCAACACTATGCTTCACTTTATTATATCATAGAATCCAAATCAGCACTTCAGCACTTACTGCAACAAATCAGATTAAATACTTTGTAAGATGTTCTCCCTACGTTCATCAACCTAAACGTTTCTGAATGTTTTTCCAGGAACCTATAACTTGTATCTCTATATATGTGATAGACTCACCCAGGACAGAGGCTTTTGAAGGGGACATAATGCTAGCCTCTTACCTACTGACTATGGGCCCTGGCATTTGAGGCAGCTGCAAGCATTTGGGAAGATGTTCTGTTATGTAAATCAAACGGACATTATTAAAAAGGCTATGATGATCTCTGCCAGCTTGGGACTCATAGCTGATGTTGATGCCATCAGCAAGCCACCTGTCTGGGGCCCCCTGCCATAATGTGTTTATTGTAAGTAGGTCTAGTGTGCCGCCTAAGGGTCTTTCACTCATTGTTGTTTGTGCTAATTAACTCTGCTATTGTCTGAAGGTGTTCTGTGTTTATACTTATGATAATGTGTATTGTAATTTGTGAGCTAGGAGACAGCAAGTCTGACCTGGAAGGTCAGACCTCTGAGTCATCCAGGGGTCCATTAACGTCATGTTTATAGTATATGTGTGTTGTAATTATATTCCTGTGTGCAGTTTGTATTGTTAGGGTAATCTGATCAGAAGGGGGGAATGTCCTTTCCAATTGTAAAAAAGCCTGTGTACTTGTTCAAATAAATAGTTCTTTTTCTTGTTTACTTCAAAACCGGTACTGCCTAGTTCTTGGGGTAACTTAGCCAGATCCACTGGTCTCGTGTTCCAGAGCTTAGGAAGCGATATACTGATGGAAGCACTCAAGAAGAGTGTGGGGCATTCAGGTTACATTATATACAGCATGTAACTTTTGAATTAAAGATTATGTTTTGAAAAAAGTGTAAATACCTGCCTGTTGCAACCGTGACACCATTTTCTATGCTACCTCCAGATGTGTTTTCAGGACAGTTGTGCAATATTCTCTTTATGTATGGCAAATGTGAACCAGCACAGATAATTGGAGTCTGTGGAATTGCTATAGAAGATGTTTATAATCTGCAGACATGCCACTGGAAATGGTAAGAGACTGTGTACATGCCACAGAAAACAGCCAGTAATTGAGAATATGCTACATGAAATATAGACTAGATATGGAGCATGATACCATCAGAGCTCATTGTTATCACAACCCCTTAACAGATACATGTTACTTTATTTGTGTTCCCCATATGCCCCTTATAATGCTCCCAGGTAATGCGTCCTACACACAATAACACGAGTGAAGGGCCAAAGAAAAAACACATAGAAAAATATAAGAAAATGGACATTACAAAAAGAAGACCGGGACAGACATAATTCAGAGCAACATAACACAATTTATACATGGTAGAACAGTTTCTAACTAAGTTATTTCAAAATGGAGTGCCAAACATTGGCATTTTTAGGTCACAAGATAGAGCCATCTAGAAGTCTAGTAATACAGTACTTCTACCTTTGTTGTGCAGTGATTCCTGCTGATTCAGGGAGAAATTCAATCTGTGGGTGGCGCTGTCTGCAAAAATCGACTGAGCCTGGTAAAAAAAATGATTGACCAAGCAGTGACTGTGTCGTATCAGACGCAATCACTGTTCAGGTATTCAAGCAGCTGGTGTTGCTGTAGCTGTTTGAATACAGCAGCCAACCGTGCAGATTCCTCCATTCATACTGTTTAGTGGGCTGAACGAGAGAAACCTAAATTTTTTACGGTTAGTTTAAGTACTTCTTACTGAACTGATTTTGTTAAGATAAGCGCAGTGATTTCCAGCTCAGTTATATACATTAACAGGATTTTAGAAACTTTCATTGCTGATTCTTATCTTTTATTTTTTCTGGCATTTGCATTTCAACTACTACTACTACTGAATTTCCCTGCTATATTCATGTGATTTGTATCAGCAGTCAGCCAATTGTAAGCACGAACCAAAAAGTGTAACTTTCCCCTGCAAACACAAAATGCTCTGATACATGCACCTTTGTACGCTGATATGAAAACATCCCGATGTCCTTGGTTTATTAACCCCTTGCTGCCGCTGCCCAGTGGCTCTTTTAGAGGTTCAAAAGCTGGGAGGTTTCCTGATAGCTGCGATTGGCTGCCACATGTAGGCATATAGCCATCGGGAACTGGATAAAAGATGTATTTTTGTATTTACTTTTTATGAAAATTCTCTTTCCTTGTTTCCCAAGGAACTGTTGATGTACCCCAGCCTTATGCCCCATACACACGATGGGAAATGCCGCCAGCAAAACTCTGATGAGAGGTTTTGGACGGAAAATGCGACCGTGTGTATGCTCCGTCGGAGATTAAAAAAGTTGCTATCCAAAAATGCGATTGTCTGTATGCAATTCCGACACGCAAAAAAATCACGCATGCTCGGAAACAATTCGACACATGCTCGGAAGCATTGAACTTCATTTTCTCGGCTCGTTGTAGTGTTGTACATCACCGCGTTCTTGACGGTCGAAAGCTCAGAGAACTTTTGTGTGACCGTGTGTATGCAAGGCAAGCTTGAGCGGAATTCTGTCGGAAAAACCATCCAAGTTTTTTCTGACGGAATTTCTGATCGTGTGTATGGGGCATTAGAGATGCCCTCCCTGGGAACAATAAATCACAAGTTCCTCTCAGTAAACTGCAAGATCTTGTGAAAATAAAATATTTTTTTTTTTGTTCAAAGATGGCAAACTGCACCAGAACTAGTACAGCACATGCATGACACCTGGTGCATATGTCATTGGTGGGCTGGCACAGAGAACCAAGAAGAAGCTGCGGCCATTGATAAGGATTTTTTTTTTTATGGCAGTATATGATTTGGAGCGTAGGCAGGACAGACTGATGGGGTTGTCAAGATAATAAAGAAAGAAGTATGTCGTTAATGTTACAGTTTAGCTGTACGAAATTTGTACCATCAGCTTTAAATTTACCAAATTATTTAAATAGGATCTAAAATTTACAGTCTAGCAGACCCTTGTAATTCTTAGTTGTTGGTAGATCTAAAGTAGATTGCACAGTCAGATTGTATAATGTATGGTGAGTCTAAGTTTACCTGTTTCCCTATGTACATTTACTGACATTGGGCTTATTGATGGGGGGGGGGGGTTGATTCCTAGCTGTCATGGTTACAAGAAACCATAATTTTATTTTTTTGCCACATTAGAAAATAGGTGGCTGCAGATCAAAAATAAAGTCCAAAGTGGTTTGTCTAATATTGCATATACTAAACCCTTTTTGGCTGTGTGCTTGAGTTTCTGGATCTGCATATTGACTGCAGCCATTACAATGAGGTTTGATTCATTTTGTTATTATGCATTTTATATTATGGTGAAGTGAGAGCATGACACGTTGGGTTGGCTCAGAGCCAGAGACTATGGTGGAGAGGTATCCTAGTGATGTCCTAAAGAAGCCTTTTTCCACCAGGATGTCTTCAGAGTTCTGCAAGGGTGCCTTGGCAAAATGCCCAAAAACTGCCACAAATTACCCAAAAACTGTCAACAAGCCAGCAAGTGGATTAAGCCTGCCATTTTGTTACATAAACACAGGTTTTTATTGTGCTGCATTACAACCTTGGGCACCGTATGTCACCACTGTCATCCTAACAACCAGTGACATCATCGGTTGATAAGGGGCACATTGGAAGCCTGCACAGAATCCTTGTTTGCTCTTCCCCTCCCCTCCCTTCTCTGTCAGCACTGGGGTCACGATGGCAGACAGATGGAGAGAAACAGAGAGAAGAGAAACACTAAAATTCTACTCAGTACCAGTTTGCAAAAGTGTAATAACAACTAACCTCTAATATTGGTTTGCCGATATGAAACGATTTGTTGATTTTTTTACATTTTAAAATGGGGTGCCTCAAACCTAATTTTAAAAGGTGCTGCAACTGAAAAGCGGTTGGGAAACACTGTCCTAAATACTCAAACCACTTGACTTTATATAAAATGATGGTTTCATCATCCGTTCCCGAACAATGAGATATCTACATGTACGGATTTTGAAAGTAATACATATAAACTGATCTTCCTGATAAACTGTCAGAAATCCATTTGTCTATAATCTACATATATCAATATATCTATGAGTGCTACACATCTCCTATGGGTATTAAAGCAAGAGAATCATACCTAAAATTTGCTGCATATCAAATGTATCTTCCAGGGAGTAAAAGCAGTACTGGCTGCAAGCATCCCTTCTTGATTGCTTTCACATTATGAATGCAAAAGGGCATTCCTGAAACCTGATGGAGGAGCATTAAGGACAGTGTCAAAACAGACCCTGCATGCTCCAAAGGTTCAACGTGCTATTTTTCAGAATATCAGTACCAAAAATTAATTTCTACAATATGAGGGAAAACTGTCATTACCAACTTGCTAATTTATGGGTTTAACCATGGGTATGTTTTATTAAATTCATTTCAACTAACAGATTTTTTTCAGGCAATTTACATAACGCGAGCTTCCCCAGCATTTTTTCAATAAAGAATTCACAGCACGATCCTCATTTTTTATATCCGTGATGGGAATTTAGTGCACCAGTAGGAAAGCTGTTTTCCCGCCAGCTCTGTATTGTAGTCTGCACACCAGTCTGCCTCGCAGCTTTTACTAGGCTATACAACTTAGGAGCGAAACAGCTGAATGTTATGTGGTCATTTTTATGTGTTTTTGTAAAGGAATATGCTTGTCAACCAAAGTGCATCAAAAATGGACATTCTAAATGGTGTTCAGGTCATATATATATATATATATATATATATATATATATATATATACACACACACATACACACACACATACATACACTGTGTATAGATAGATAGATAGATAGATAGATAGATAGATAGATAGATAGATAGATAGATAGATAGATAGATAGATAGATAGATAGATAGATAGATAGATAGATAGATAGATAGATAGATAGATAGAAGGAGAGAGAGAGAGAGAGAGAGAGAGAGAGAGAGAGAGAGAGAGAGAGATAAAGAGCAAAGAATAGCAATACCAATCAGATTAAAGTGAACCTATCATTACAACTTACACAAGACGGTGAATGTCAACATTACCAAATCACATACAAATGTTTGGGCATCATTATACACATCAAATCTGATCGGTCTGAACGCGGTGACGTAAAACACGTACGTCGGGACTATAAACGGGGCAGTAGCCAATAGCTTTCGTCTCTTCATTTATTCTGAGCATGCGTGGCACTTTGTGCGTCGGATTTGTGTACACACGGTCTGAATTTCCGACAACGGATTTTGAAAATTTTATAGCAAGCTCTCAAACTTTGTGTGTCGGAAATTCCGATGGAAAATGTGTGATGGAGCCTACACACAGTCGGAATTTCCGACAACAAGGTCCTATCACACATTTTCCGTCGGAAAATCCGACCATGTGTACAGGGCATTAGAGTTTTTAATTATTTACCCACATGAGGGCAGCCATAATTTTTAAGTGCATATATGAACATGAAGATTATTAAACAGCAAGGCTGTACTGGTAAACACAGGTGCTAGAACAGGGCCGCTTATGCAACCTCTGCACTTTATCATGTTACATGACAGATCACACAACCAAGTGCTGACCAGGACAGGGGTGAGAGCAGGTTGTAGGGGCGACCACTGAGACACTTATTTCTATGCCCCTGTGTCCTATACCATTCATATCCACTAAAATATACTTATTTTCCTGTTAGTATTTGGCTACCAAATTGTTTAATGAACACCCATATTGTATTTTTCCTGGCATCTGTTTGGACTATCATGGGACAAGCCATGTTTTGTACATGGAAGCGGGCGCAGGGAAAAAACTGAAGCCTTTTATCCATCCACTCAGATAGACATGCTCTCCATAGGACTTAGGATCTTTGCGAGCAGCTCTGTGATTTTCCAGCACCCCTAGTTAGAGCATCAAAGGGTAAAATGAAACAGCACAAAGGCTGTAATCATATCAAGCAGATGGCATTTAGTGCCATTATGTTAAACAAAGGGAATATGCATTGATGAGGATGTACTCACAGCATGAGATGGTTAGCCAAAGCCTGCTTGAAACATTTTAGCTAGATGTACTGGCTCCATGAATAAAGGTTACACCTTTAACTACCTTTAAGGGCAGTCACACTGTCAACTGATATGCACTTCTTTTTCACAATCTAAGATCCAAGATTCTAGTTTCAAGAAGTTAACTAACCTATAACTTCCATACCTTGCAATACACATTTATAATAATAAATGCAAACCATCGGTAACACCGAGGGAATTTTAAAAAATGTAACGGTGCCTTGAAAGCCTTAGGATATGAGATAATTTTGTTATAATTTAGGTCTTACAGGGATTATAATGGTCCTGATATATATTCTTGGACTGTAAGCCCAAATAAATGAGTACCACAACCGTTAAGCAGAATCACTTAGTGTGTGCTTCCTTTCCCTTATCTAGATAGAAGGACTTGTGATCCTGCATTAATCAGCATGCAGATTATTTATTTATTTCAGTTTCATTAAAGCGGAGTTCCACCCAAAAATGGAACTTCAGCTTTAAGGCCTCCTCCCCAGCTCCTGTTTGTGAAACTGAGCTTTTGGGTAGGAGGGGGGTAGCAGGTACCCGATTTTGACAGGTACCTGCTCCCAATTCCGTTCCAGTCGCCTAGGTGATCTGAAGCAGAAGCTATCCCTCCCAAAGTCTTCTGGGACACATGACAAGTCCTAGAAGAAGGTGTAGTGCTGCTCGCACATGCAGAGTGGGCACCCGGCCGTGAAGTCGGAAGCTGTCACAGCCAGGTGCCCATAGGAGAGATGCCGGCGCCGTCAATGGAGGACATGGGGAGAACACAGTGTGGGTGAGTGCTGTAGCTGTGTTCATTTTCATGGCAAAGAGAGACTTTGTAATTAACTGCAATTCATCTGATCACTCTTCATAACAATCTGGAGTATATGCAATCTGCCATCAGAAAAACTGAGGCAGCAAACTTTGTGAAAATTAATATTTGTGGCATTCTCAAAGCTTTTGGCCATGGCTGTACGCAAAGAACTGTTGTGGTTTTAGCAAATGAATAAATATATGTTGTATAGATTTTTTTAATTCTATGACCCTCTATTAGAGTCTCTGAAATTTGTTTAGTCTTCAGTGACATATGCCTAATACCTGGGCATTGGTCGAGTGGGTCTTCATGGTTAGCTTGAAGAAAGAATATTTAGACACAAACATCCGCTAACTGGCATGTGCGGTATTGCAGGGCAGAAGAGTTCACAGAAAGAGTTCTAGCCAAAGAAGGGTCAGAAGGAACCAAAAAAAGACTCACCAGTGAAGCACTGTAAATAGCAGTGGAGTTGATTTACTAAAATGGAGAGTGCAAAATATGGTGCAGCTGTGCATGGTAGCCAATCAGTTTCTAACTTCAGCTTGTTCAATTAAGCTTTGAAGAAACCTGGAAGTTGATTGGTTTCTATGCAGTGCTTCACCAGATTTTGCACTCTCCAGTTTTAGTAAATCAGCCCCAGTGTACCTACCTAATGTCCATCTCCAAGGAAATAAAACATGTTCCCTTGCAGTGGTTGTTGGAGAAGCAGAGGAACAGGTAAGTAAAAGTGCATTTTTTTGTGGCCCCCTGGGGCTACACAAGCATTTTACTCTTGCAATGTGGGGTAGCCCCACTGCAAAAGAGAATTTTTCCTCTCCCTGGAGTTCAGCTTTAAAACAGAAGTTATATACATGTCATAATTTCTATTACAAGTTTAAAAAGAAATGAGATTAAGTATTTTTCTAGGATAATAGGCAGTGCAATGCAAATGAGAGTGTGTAGACTCCACATACTATTCTTGAACTCTTAAATCTAGCCTAGTTTTATTGGTCACTTACACCTATTAAAAAAAATAACTTTGTAAAGCATACTATCCCTCTTTACACTCCAGTGATAGGCCATTAAGAAAGCCTTGGGCAGTGTTGCAGTGTGGAAATGAAGAGTACTACTTAGCAATGTTGTTGATCCTGGTCCTCCAATGAGTTGCATAATGCCCATTCATCCCCATTCCACATTCCCAGGATGAGCCCAGGATGTCAATGACATGCCCCTTGTGGGTGTATCATCAATTTTCCTGGACTCATAGGAAAAAGCTATAAAGAGTGGCCCAACATCATTACTGGCATGGAGGCTGTTGAAAAGTTGGTGGGTTAACACTATTGGGCTTAGTTTGAGCTACAACTAGGGTTGGGCTTTAAAAAAGAAAATAAACAACTTGTTTTTTTGTATTTGTAACAGAATGGACATCTGTAATAGAAGTTATGACATGTATAAAACTCTTTTAGGTTAGGGTATATATTTCATATATCTATGTAGCTTATGTATGGTATATGTGGAGAGTGATTTGAATAGTTTTTGCCAAAAATGTTTAATGACTGAAGCCCATTATGCTGGTGAGAAATTGATTTGTGTTTTAATACCTAAAGAACTATTTTTCTAAGACACTCTGATCAATGTATTATGCACTGCCACAAAACTACAGTAAAAATCTTAAATGGGCATGCACATTATATGCTTTTCTTTGCAATTACCGTAGTTTCTGTAGATTTTTTGACTTATAAAACAGTACTGATCAGAGAATTGCATTTGTGAAGGCATGAGAATCATGAAAAAGGCAACTGAGTTCTGAGTACTTACTAGTTTACGCTGGCACCACTGGCAGATTCCGCACATGACAATAGTGATACTCAAGCTGAGGGCGAGGACACCGGAGACTATAATTACCTCACTGTTTGGAGATCCTAAGAGAAAAAAAAAGTCATGAGTGAACAGAAGAGGAACATGGATGGCTTATTATGTAAGTACAAAAAACAATAATATAAATAAAAACCTATGATGCCATGTCTAATGAGGGTTGATTCAATAAGATATCAAGATCAGCATGATAACTGTAAAAAGTGAACAAAGTAATTATGTAACTCTTAACCATTCTGGCACTGGGGTTCAAGGTGTTTGGATTTGTGATTAACTGGTAAAAGTTATTGCACTTTGCTAATTTTTTTGTACAATAAAAACATCATGACAGCTTTTTTCAACAATGCACTACAAAGAGAAATATATATGCATTAATTTATATATCCAGTTTTGTTTGTTTAGAGCAGCCTTTCTTGGCCTTTTTAACACGGAGCAAAATCTTGAAATAACTTTCCAGGCTCAAGGAACCCCTGATAATCCTTACTATATCTACAGCTAATAGTGTAAAGGTCAGTGGGAAGAATGCTCCTTACACTGCTGGTCATTGGGAGGAAAACCCTCCTTAAAGAAGGCTAAAAAGATCATTGTGGTCATTGGTTAATCCTCTGAGAGTCTAAAGTTGCATAATGCTCAAGGAATCCCTGGAAGCTTCTGGAGGGTTTCTCAACCCTGGTTGAAAAAAGCGGTTTAGAGTAATGTGATACATGTAAGGCAAGTCTTGGTTGCTTCCCTTTATTAGTCAAACATTGCTATTGCTGCAATGCATTGCTCTACATTACCAATAGCACTAAGCTCAGGCAATTATGGTAATGTCACTAATGAAAACTAGATAATGGTCAAAACTGACAAGCTTCATTTGATGTGGTAACCTTCATGTTACTAAAAATTGTATACAATGTATTGCTGAATCACCTCAGATGATCTACACTGATAGTACAAGCTGACACAGTAACATCACAATGTATTTTCAATAATAACAAAAGAGTGTTACAGTGTTCTTTTTTCACTATAAACTATCCATCCACATTAAAGTGAGGGTAGACTAAAAGCAGCATAAGCCATTTTGTACATGAATAGGTTAAATGCTCATGTGTGGAACCTAGAACTCCCTTTGCTTTATGAATATTTATTAGGATACAGAAGAGGGCAGACATATGGCCAAGTAACATGGTAGCCAGCTGGAAGCCTGTTAGAAAGCAAGAGGCGTGTGACACTACAGCCCCCAACTGTGCATTTTCTCCTTTATAGCATTCGATCATCCCTCACACCCCTCTCTATCTCTCCATTCTGACTGCTCTATTCACCTCTTCCCTTTCTCTCCCTCTTCTCGCACCTCCTTTCCCCAATTCTCTCTATATCGCTCCTCTCACTTTGCTATCTGCTCCATTCTTTCACATTGTTATTTACATCTCTACTTTCACACTGCCCTCTATCAATTCTTTATCTCATACTGCCTTTATCTAATCCACTTATCACACTGCCCTCTCCATTCTTTTTCTCACATAGGTCTATCCTTTTTGTAAAGAGTTGGGCAAACTGTTGGTGCCATATAAATCCTGTAGTATAATAATAATAATAGGATATCACTATTTTTATACTGCTCTAACTCTTTTCCCCCTTTCATACTGTTCTCTCTCACTCTGTCCCTAATGTAATCCCATTCCTCCTCACACTACTTTCGTCATCCCTTCTCTCCCACTTCTGTCCCACCATATCTCCTCTTACACTGCTCTCTCTCCATCCCACCTATCTCATTGCTCTTTCTCTCTATTCCTACTCTCACAATGCTCTACCTTCATCTCTCCTCTCTGGTTTCTCTACATTCCTCCTTCCACACTTCTGTCTCTGCATCCCTCTTCTCTCACTGCCAGGGGCGGCTCAGGGGGGGGGGGGGTGAGTGAGTGGGAGGGCAGGCATCGCTGCGGGTGAGAGAGCCGGCGGGCGGCTCCGTGGCTGAGAGCACGGGCGGCTCCGTTGGTGAGAAGTTGTACGGCTCAGTGACAGTGTGTGAGCGGCTGCTGGCCAATCAGTGAGCAGGCAGCCGCGGCAGCAGAGAGATAACATCATCTCTCTGCTGCCCCTGGGGCGGGATGCAGCGCTGACACATCCTCTCAGGATGAGCCCTTTGTGCGCTCTGCTCTCTCTCTCCGCTCTCCCAGCGGCAGCAGCCAGCCCATTCCTCCCTGCCCAGCACTGATGTCAGCGCAGGCTGGGAGGGGCCAACACTCAGCGCTCAGCCCATGGTGGCTTGGGTAGGTGGTGCTTGTCAAAGGGGCCGGCATGGCTTGCGTTCAGTGCTGTCCTGGGAGATGAGTTCATTCACTGTCACAGGACACAGGAGGCAGCGGCCAGCCAATCCGAGCGCAATCTGGGCACAAGGGGGGCAGCAGGCAGCCAATCAGAGCATGATTTGGACATAGGGGGGTCACCAGTTGAATAAGCCTGACTCTGGGACACAGCAAGAGACAATTATAGCAAGCAAGTGACAATCCGCAACGTGTGGCATGGAGACACAGGTGTTGATTTACTAAAGGCAAATAGACTGTGCACTTTGTAAAGTGCAGTTGCACTCTGTAAGAGCAGTTGCTCCAGAGCTTAGTAAATGAGCGGAAACTCTGCTGACTTCCATCATCCAATCATGTGCAAACAAAAATGCTGTTTTTTAAATTTTCCTTGCAAGTGATTGGGTATTCTTTGCAAAGTGAAGCTTTACCTCATTTACTAAGCTCTGGAGCAACTGCACTTGCAGAGGGCAACTGCACTTCTAAAAGTGCACAGTCTATCCAATGTGTCTGGTTACCAGCTCTAAAGACAACAGGGGCAATCTTACAACGTATTTACAATGCCTAACATTTGGCTATGACATGCTACTAGAAGCAGGGAATGAGTAATCTTGTCCTGTATAGTATACAAACATACTTTAGACCAGCTATGTTCATAAACATAACACTATGGGGGTTATTTACGAAAGGCAAATCCACTTTGCACTACAAGTGCAAACTACAAGTGCAAAGTGCACTTGAAATTGCACTGAAAGTGTACTTGGAAGTGCAGTCGCTGTAAATCTGAGGGGTAGATCTGAAATGAGGGGAAATTCTGCTGATTTTATCATCCAATCATGTGCAAGCTAAAATGCAGTTTTTTTTTTCCCTTGCATTTCCCCCTCGGATCTACAGTGACTGCACTTTCAAGTGCACTTTCAGTGCAATTTCAGGTACAGTTTGCACTTGTAGTGCAAAGTTGATTTGCCTTTCGTAAATAACCCCCTATGTATTCTTACATATCATATTAATCCCATAAAAATATATTATGTACATAATTTTTCTATAAAAATATACTGTATTTTACTGGGCATGGTAATTTCTTACATTACAAATGTGACTGTTCAATTTTAAGTGATTTAAGCAAGTATTAATTAGGCTTTATTATGGCGAAAGTAATTTTTAACATGACCTTTATCTCTTTACATAACCGCTCCGCCATGCTGTCATTCACATTATTCATGTGGAGGTTTACATGGCCTTTTGTACTGACTACTTTTAGAGCAGAAAGTGCAATCAACATCTTTGTTCAACAGTTTCTTAAAATGAAAGCTAAAGAATAAATGAGTGTACTGTTTTTGGTAAAAATCTATTGACACAGCTCTGCCCATAGACTTGTACTGACATTAGAGAACCAGTGAAGGGCACTACTAAACATCTCTCTATTCTCACAAAGGCATTCACTTTGCTGCAATAACTTCTCTCCCTCTAGACTGTCGGTATCTACTCCATCACTCTGCCTATCTCCTTGCTTTGGTCACAATACTTCATGACAATATTGCCTTCAGGTTTGGTCATAGTTTTATTTTACAGGCATTACGATTCTTCATTGCTTCCTCTAACAGCACTGTTTTCACAGAGCTTTTATTTTTTCCCTGTTCCTATCCTCTAATGCCACCCTTCTTTCTGCTTATTCACACAAAACTCTCTGTCCCTTTTTGCAGACTTATCTACCCCCTTATTGCACTATCCCTCCTTTCACATTGACCTCTTCTCTACTCTTACAACCCTTTCTATATCCCTCTTTGTGTGCTGTTACCAGCATCTCTCACTGCCTTTTCAGCATTCCTTTTAGAATACTTTTCACTTCTCATGTGGCCCCGCCTGCAATACTGTCCACATTTAAGGGTCTGTGTCGATAGGTGTTCTTTTCCTACCTTTGACATGTATTTAAGTGCACATCAAATGCAGCTTGTCAAAGTTATACTTACTTTAATGGTACAGTGTGGATGACAGCTTTGAGGCTGCTTTGGACCTGCTTTGCATCTCGTTCTGTGGTCAAATGCTTGCATTTGAGCAGTGCTGTGTTCAAATATAAGCCTTTTGCAACAATGCCTTTCTACACAAGCCCTTACGCTGTTCCATTCACCTCTACAATCTGATTGTGTAATCTTCTTCAGATCTACTGATGACCATAAAGTGAAGGGAACTACCTGACTAAACTTAAAGTATCTTTAGGAAAAAACTTTTTTTCTGATTTGGGGTAGAATTCCATTCATGCTTTATTGATGGACAGAGACAGACACCTGGGCAGAGACTGTTGGGAACTCCAAAAGTCCAACATTTTATAGTAATTACTAGAACAGAAAAAAGGCCAATCTTCTAATGGGGACACCTGTTCTGGTGACAACTGTCTAAGAAGGAGGATTCCCCACACTCTAGGGAGATTTTTCCTACCTCCTGTTGTGCTTCAAGGGAGTGAAGAAATATTCCCCCAACGGCATCCAGACAGCAATACAAATCTGATGGGGATTTCAACCCTTCACTGCTCTATCCAAACTGAAAAAATATCATTGCTAAGTGGTTAGCACTTCCACCTAGCAGCATTAGGGCTGTTGGTTCAAATCCCAACCACGGCTCTACCTGCCTGGAGTTTGCATATTCTCCATGTGCCTGTGTAAGTTTCCTCCAGGTACTCTGGTTTCTTCCCACACGCCAAAGACATGCTAGTAGGTTAAGTGGCTCCTGTCTAAATTGGCCCTAGTATGTATGAATGTTGAGTTAGGGACCTTACATTGTAAGCTCCTTAAGTGCAGGGACTGATGTGATTGTACAATATATGTGTAAAGCACTCCGTAAATTCATGACGCTATATAAATACCTGTAATGATAATAGTTTTGGCTTTAAACAAATTCTTAATTAAATGAATGGCTTAGGTAGGCCCTCACTCTAAATAGTTAGTGGTAAATCTAAAGAAGATGATAAAATCAGACTGCAAGACACAAGGCCAGTTTTACACTAATCTCCATCTTTCATTGTCTCTTGCCCTTTATAATTGACTACGATGACCTGCCCTTTCATACTGGTCTTCTCCCTATGTGGTATGAATGAATATTATTAAAACAGGATCATAAGTAATAGAGCGGTATAGTTGTACTGGTCAGATGTACATCTTGTACTACACAGAAAACAAACAGCTATGCAAATTTAGTATCTTTTTATGTACTCCTCACTTCATCTGACATTATTCTTTTTCTCTCCTCAGTCTGTTTTTTCATAATCTTTCCATTGTAACTCGTCTCTCTCTGCACCATATATTATCTTCTGTCACGCACTGATCTCTCCCTTCATTTCTCCCTTGCATTACAATTCTATTTCTCTAACATGTTTATGATACTTCTCCTCCCACTCCTCATTCTTTGCCTGCCCCCACTTTATTCTTCCCTCTACCTAAGTCTTCATCGCCTAGTAATCAATTGTTGCCTTTTATAATATAGTGTGTTTAATGCCTCAGAGTACTTAACATCATTACAGAGCAGAATTACGGCAATGTTAAAAAAAAAAAAAGAATCTGCCATGAAAAACACACAATCTAGCATGTATAGTATAATAGCTAAACAGCGCAATTAGGTTTCTGAAAGACATTATGCAACAGCCAGAAACCATTTGTTATTATAAAATGACTTCCATAGCACTACTTTCACACTTCTAGATCATCTAACGCAACCAAGACTTAAAGAGTCCCTTGACATAAAGAGATAGTTGTCTGTTCAAATGACCAAACGCAACAAAAAAACCTGTGATATATCCACAAAACAGTAGTGTAAGAACTGTTTGAATGCAATCAAGTGTTGATTCTGTATTCCGTACAGTCTATATTATAATTGATCATTTCAGAACTCACAGATCCAGGCTTGACTGAATTACTTTAAAATAGCAACAGAATGCATTGCTGTTCAGTTAAAACAGCAGGACAGGGCAATTCTGATCATAGGCAAAGTCTACTGGGGTATTTGCATATCCTGCTGCCTTACAACGATAAACTCAAAGCTAGTCACTTGGCAATTGTGTGGTCATTTATGAAGCTCTTCATTAGATTTCAATTGATAGTTACTTGTAGAAATCCCCAGCAATCTGCCCATTTCAATTATTTCCTGGTTTCAAGAAACCAAGCAATCAAAACTCAGAGGATATTGGAAAAAAAAACACAATACCAGTTGAAAGGCATTTTCAATTGATTTCCACAAAAACATTTGTTGTTAGTTGGCCCCTTAAAATCAAGGAAAAACTGAAACCCTTGAATAAAGATTGCCGTAGACCATTTTATCACATGCAATCTTCTTTTTTTAATAAGAAGTCAATGGAAAACTTCCAAAGTTTCCAAAAAATGTCAGTTGTGTGGCTAGTATAAGACCAAAATGATAGGAAATTCCCCTTAACAGAGTGGCAATCACAGCACAACACAAATGGAACATTACTACACATGAAATAACATGGTACAGTAAAAGTACTCAAAGGATATTGTTGCACTGGCTGTGCACGCCGAATGAAATACATTTAATCAAAATACAAGGCACAGCATATACCGGTGGAACAGGAGGAGTGTGACCCCATGCCTAAAAACTACTCCATGGCAGTCCTAAGACAAATTCCCTGCAGGAAGCAATGAATGGCTCATTTTTAGACATGGCACTTCAATGTATGCTAACAATCAAGACTCCATTATTACAACAATCTCCACTTTTTCACTGTATATAATCAGACCTTTACTTTCTGTTCTTTGTATAGATTTGGAGTTACATACTGTACAATCAAACCCACAGTAATGCTACCTACCGTTGAAAAGGAATTAACTGCTTTTTAAAAAACAGCATGTTTATCTGAAGAATTGCGCCACGCTGTTTGTAGGCAGGACTGTGTTGTACATGCCTTAGACTATATTTCTGGTACTACTGGTGGTTGTACTTGCACAAAAACAAGGTATTAAATTATTTATTTTTTTTTTAGCAAATCAAATGGTGATTTGATGTTATATGAGAAAGAGAAACATTTTGGTAGTCTGAAAGTGCATTTTTGATGGTTTTATCAGTGAAAGCTGATAGTGTCGTGTTGTCTCTGCAGATGTTGCATGCATTCTGCCCCACAAAAGACCATGCCATTCTTCTCAGCTAATATCACAAAATTAAAAAAATCTTGAAAACCTAGCTGCTTAACCTCCCTGGCGGTATGAAAATATCAGATTTTTGATGCTGAAAGCAGTACATTGTTTTGCATAGAAATATGGCGTTTTGTATTGTAGGCCTTTAATTCTTAGGAATAACTCACTTAAATCTGTCCAAACAAGAGTCTAGTAGACATCCCGTTTATGATAAGTTTGAAACACGAAATCATAAATTATAATATAATAAATAACTATAAATAATTATAACAAATAATAATAATAAAATGTATTCAATAATCAAATCAAAAACACTGAAATTCGTCAGTTGCAGAATTATAGCTGTCATTACTTTCAGTGTTTGATGACGGATTTCCCCACGAATCACTAGCGCTCAGTTTTGCAAGTGATTCTAATTAATTATCACTGTTTTCTAGCTGGTCTAAAACCCCTTTTGACGTAAAGGGACACTTTTTGGTTGCTATGGACATTCTCAAGTTTCCAGGCAGAAAGAACAGTTTATATAATATAAATCTGGATAAAGCATTAGGGACAAAAGGGATGTGAAATGATTTCATACAGTACTGTAATCTGTAAGATTACAGTACTATATGTGTTATGATTTTTACATTTTTTGAATTTGCCACCAGGCTCCACCCCCGTGCATTGCGACGCTCACAGGGAACGGAGCCTGGCACAGAGAGGCTTCGGGAGGAGGACAGAGCCAGCAGACACAGCAGGGGGACATCGCAGGATCCTGGGGACAAGGTAAGTAGAGGTGAAGTAATTTGATACAGTAATATAATCCGTAAGATTACAGTGTACTGTATGTGTAACATGTTTTTCACTTTTTGGAATTTGGTGCCAGGCTCTGTGCATCGCAACGCTCACAGGGAACGGAGCCCGGCACTGTGATAGATCGAGTGGAGGATACAGCTCGCACACACAGCGGGGAGACATCGCAGGATCTTGGGGACGATGTAAGTAACTTTGCCTGGAACCTGTGATGCAATCCCGAGTGTGGCTCAGGGTTACCGCTTTTGGTACTGAAAATTCATTCGAGCCACACTCGGTATATCACTAGGGAGGTTAACTGAATGCTAAGTGCCTGGGAGATGCTTTGGGGTTGATCTACTAAAGGCAAATAGACTGCGTACTGTGCAAAGTGCAGTTGCACTCTGCAAGGGCAGTTGCTCCAGAGCTTAGTAAATGAAGTAAAGATTCACTTTACAAAGAATACTAAATACTAAATGGAAGGAAAGTTACAACAAACTGCATTTTTTGCTTGTACATGATTGGATAATGAAAGTCAGTAGAGCTTCACCTGATTCACTAAGCTCTGGAACAACTGCTCCTGCAGAGTGCAACTGCACTTTGCACAGTACACAATCTATTTGCCTTTAGTAAATCAACCCCATTATGTCCACTGGCAGGTGAAGGCATGGCATCTAAAAATAATTAAATCCTCAACAGGAAGTCTTGAATCAAGATATTCCCCCCCCTCTTGATATTCTCACAGTTTGATGCATATGTTTGCCCCAACACCACAGAAGAAGTGAAGTACCAAACAGATAGCCAGAAACATAATTGGTAGAACAATGGTGGGGGAAAGTAGCTGACAGGCAAAGTTCAAAGTCTTCCACGCAGAGTTCTTAAGCACATGTCAGTTTTGAGTCAGAAGAAAATAATGATGAAGACTGGCAGATGCTCACAGGATATACAGATAGCAGCATAGTCAGTGTTACCTGGTGCCCCAAATTGCGTAATCCTTAGGGGTATAGTCTGTGGCTGTAATAGCTGGATGGTGATGTATCCATAAGTTGGGTGGTTGGAAAAGAAAGGGGTATTAAGGGTTAAAAAGGAAGGCAGCCATCCTTCAGAGTGTGTCCAGAACTCTAAGTAAAAAAATAGGGAGGGGCCAACTTGAGTGTATTATTAAAATGATTACTTTAACCACTTCCCGCCCGCCCTATAGCGGATTGACGTCCGGGAAGTGGTTCTGTTATCCTGACTGGACGTCATATGACGTCCAGCAGGATAACATGCCGCCGCGCGCCCCCAGGGGCGTGCATCGCGGCGATCGGTGGAGCGGTGTGTCAGCCTGACACACCGCTACACCGATCTTGGTAAAGAGCCTCCGGCGGAGGCTCTTTACCATGTGATCAGCCGATCGGCAGCTCTCCTGGCAGGGGGGGTCTGCGCTGATTGTTTATCAGCGCAGCCCCCCCTCAGATCACCAGACTGGACCACCAGGGATCGCCACTAGGACCACCAGGGAATGGGCAACATGTGGATGGCCAGGTATGTACCCCATGGCCATCCACATGTGCCCAATGTGCCCAATCTGTGCCAATCAGTGCCCACAAATGGGCACTGATTGGCACCATTATGTCCAAGATTTGCCCAGCAATGCCCCCAATGTTTTATCAGTGCCACCTGTCATTGCCCATTGGTGCCACCTGTCAGTGCCCATCTGTGCCACCTGTCAGTGCCCATCTGTGCCCATCAGTGCCCACCTATCAGTGCCCATCAGTGCAAAAAATCAGTGCCACCCATAAGTACCCATCAGTGCCACCCATATGTACCAATCAATGCCACCTACGAGTGCCCATCAGTGCCGCCTACGAGTGCCCATCAGTGCCACCTATGAGTGCCTGTCGGTGCCACCTATGAGTGCCCATCAGTGCCGCATACCAGTGCCACCTATCAGTGCCCATCAGTGCCATCTATCAGTGCCCATCAGTGCCGCCTATCAGTGCCCATCATCAGTGCCCGTCAGTGCCACCTCATCAGTGCCACCTCATTGGTGCCACCTCATCGGTGCCCATCAGTGCTGCTGTATCAGTGCCCGTCAGTGCAGCCATATTAGTGCCCATCATTGAAGGAGAAAACTTACTTATTTACAAAAAAATTTAACAGAAACAAATAAAAACTTGTTTTTTTTCGAAAATTTTCGGTCTTCTTTTATTTGTTGCGCAAAAAATAAAAACCGCAGAGGTGATCAAATACCACCAAAAGAAAGCTCTATTTGTGGGAACAAAATGATAAAAAATTTGTTTGGGTACAATGATGGATGACCGCGCAATTGTCATTCAAATTGCGACAGCGCTGAAAGCTGAAAATTGGCCTGGGCGGGAAGGTGTCTAAGTGCCTGGTATTGAAGTGGTTAATAGGATAGGATTAAAAACACTTACAAGATGATAGAAGATGCATGCTCGTCAAAGTAAAGTGCAGTCCTGGCATTCCACATGGCTCTGCGGGTCCCACCGCTGTTCCGAGTAGCTGGAAAGGATTGGACAGCTGGCTATAATAGATCACAGTGTTTCTCCAGGAACCAGGAAGCTCCACGCTGACCAGGAAGTGATGTCACCAGCATCTGACTGGACCAAGGCATGGCTGGAATCTTGTCAACCAGGGCTGCAGTGGTGAAGCCTTCACCACTGCAGCCCTGATTGGCAAGATTCCAGCCCTAAAAAATAATAAAATATGTTGCGCTAAAGATTTTTGATATCAGTTCATTCAATAAAACATCAGCAGCCAGCACAATATTGAAGAAAGTCAATAAAAAGTATATATAGTTAAGGTGCAGCTCTTAAATCATAACCCCAAGGAGGAGTCGGCAACATGACGCTACTGCAGGCTGGGACACGGTGGCCATGTTACTGGTGGTGAGAGGCTGTATATCTACAAACAGAGCTCCTTTTTGTTTGTTAGCAATGTGAGTGCAATTTCAATAGTTTTTAGCTGAATAAATACTGTCATCATGTACTGTTTTTCTCCTTTTGTCTTCATGGGATGACATATATGTGATGATTATCGATGGAGTGTAATTTTGAACAAGGAGAATCATATCCAGGTTTGCTGCAGCCACTATCCGGTCTGCTGACACTGAGTGTATGAAGATTGATGGGCTTCCTTCTTACCTTAATTTACTTGATATATGCTGATGTGACCTTTGTGATGAGGGTCCACTACATGGGGTAAGTGGCTGTATTGTTCGGTGCTGGTGACGGGTCTTCCTATTCCCTGTCTATCACATATTGAACTACCATTGAACATTTGTTCCTGGATCCTCTTTTTTGGATTATGATTTAAGCTCTGTACCTTAACTATATAAAGATTCCAGTCCTGCCTTGATCATACGCCGGTGACATCACTTCCGGGTCAGCGTGGAGCTTCCTGGTTCCTGGAGAAACACTGTGATCCATTCCAGCCACCTGCCCAATAGTTTCCAGCTACCCGGAGCAGAGGTGGGACCTACAGAGCCATGTGGAATGCCAGGACTGCACTTTACTTTGACGAGCATGTATCTTCTATCATCTTGTAAGTGTTTTAAATCTTACCCTTTTAAAGTCATCATTTTAATACTACACTCAGGTCGGCCGGCCCCTCCCCTTCCCTGTTTTTTTTTACTTTACAGGATATACAGTGGACCTGGTGGTTCCTAATGCTTAAAATTTTCACCAAACTTCAAAAGAATTGCATTATAAAAGAATACATGTATCTGACTACAAACAAGCTTTTTCCAAGTTGAGAAAAAATGTATTTAATGACACTACAGCTGAATTAGGTCAGTGCTGAAGAATAACTTCAAACTAATAAAAATGACTGAAACCCCTCTTTATTTTCATTAATTTGGTCAGCTTGAAGATGGCTAAAGAAACAATATTCCTAAATCAGTAATGCCGTTATTACATCAGTGTGAAAAGTTCAAGTCTGGACTGTATTTGATAGATTTGGAGGCAGGCATTTGGTGCAAATTTTTTGGAATATTCTTTTCAATTTATTTTGTTGAAATGTAACAGAGAATTCAAAAGAAGGAAACGCCGCTCCAGGCAATCAATCACTGCAATCCCAATGTGTTGGGTCTTGGGTGCAAGCCACAGCTCACCACCGATGATCAATGAAGAAAAAAAAAAGACTGCACACCAACAGAAACAATCCAACGTAATTTATTCCAAATGAAGTCAAATGACAGCAGGACCCAGGGGGTGACGCGTTTCACATTAAACACAGTTTAAAGGAAGCACTGTATTTAGTTTGAAACGCGTCACCTCCTGGGTCCTGTGTCATTATCTTGGTGGCTGTCATTTGACTTAATTTGGAATAAATCACATTGGATTGTTGCTGTTGGTGTGCAGCCTTTCTTTTTTCTTCATTGATATGTAACCACATAGATTTGTTGTAGTCTGAAAAGCTTTCAGCATTCAAGAGGTATTAGTTATCAGATTATGGCTGCACCATGGTTATGCTTAGGTATACAAGGATTAGGTTGATGGTCACTGTTAAGGGCTAGGGATTAAAGGTACAGTAAGGGATGGTTAAGGTTTAGGATAAAGAGGTTAAGTTCAGAGTTCATTCATGATTTAGCACAGTAAATAATTTCGTTTTCCAATATGTTTGTTCCCATGCTGAAACAGCATACACGCTATAAGAACCAGTGCCAAGTAAGATCTGAAAGTGAATGTGCACTTGTACAATGTATTGGTGCATAAACGTTATCTTCTGAAGACTTTTGGCCAAAGATTATGTGCCAAAACATTCACGCTGATTTTCAGAAGCCACAAATCAATGTACTGTACATGTGATTGCAAAGCTAAACTCATGCAGAACTTGCATATGGCGCAGCTGTAGGAGTCTTTCAGGTAACTGTTTTGAGATTAATCTCAGATCTGTCACATTCAAGCCAATAGAGGCAATTAGTGTAAGAAAATTTCCTTAACAACTGCATGATGTCTCAATGTTATAAAATTGATTGTAGGTTTGGTGCTTATCGCCACAGCTGTATAACTAGTTGCCAACCACCCCATAGCACATTTACTGCTACAGGGTGGGCGCGCTGTGCAGGATCACTTATATATATGTGATCCTGCACTTCCAGGTATGAGGGTACTTCCAGGTATGAGTGAGGGCACCCAACTGGCCGCTCGCTCCCGCTGTGATTTTACACAGTGGGAGCTGATCAACGGGTCTCGCCGACCCAATGTCCGCTGGCAACGCGCTGATTGTTTGGTACACAGGCAGAACGACAGTCTGCCTATGTAAACAAGGCAAATTGCCGTTCTGTCCGTACATAAGGTATGGATCCTGTGTTCCTGTAAAGCGGAAACACTGATCCATGTCTTCCACTAGTAAAAAGCACCTCCCCTACTACACTGAATCACTAGCTAGTCACACATTTAACCCTTTGATTGCCCCTGATGTTGACCCCTTCCCTGTCAGTGTCATTAATATACTGTCACTGGTCCCCAAAAAAGTGTCAAAAGTGTCAGTTAGGTGTCTGATTTGCAATCCCGCTATAAGTCGCTGATTGTCGCCATTACCAGTAAAAAATACAAATTCCATAAATATATCCCATAGTTTGAAGGGGCTATAACTTTTGCGCAAACCAATCAATATACGTTTATTGGGATTTTTTTACCAAAAATATGTAGAAGAATACATATTGCCTAAATTGATGAAGAAAATTGATTTTTTTACATTTTTTTATTGGATGTGTAAAAAATGTATTTATAAATTATTTATAGCGCAAAAAAAAAAAAAAAAAAAATGCAGAGGTAATCAAATACCACGAAAGCTCTATTTGTGGGGAAAAAAAGGACATACATTTTATTTAGGTACAGTGTTGCACGACCAAGTAAATGTCAGTTAAAGTAACGCAGTGCTGTATCGCGAAAAATGGCCTGGTCAGGTAGGGGGGTAAATCTTCCGGAAGTGAAGTGGATAAGAGAGCAATCAAAAGCAAATAGATCTACGTGAACCCTAATGACCCATGTATAGTAGCATAGCCCTTTATTTTAGAGATGCAAACAGCAGAATTTTCATCACTTATTTTCACTGAACTTTTTGGTCTACCCTGGTTAAAGCAAGCTGTGGAGGTGCAGAGGCAACTGTAGGCTTACCGTCTAAAGTTTTTCTGGGCCGCAGCCACACCATGTAAACCTCTGTGGTTGGGACCTGCAGATATACTGTATGCAAAGCCTTTATATACATTATGCAAGCTAACTTATGCTTAGAGCTTTCTCCCACTCTCTCTGCTCTGAGAGTCTGCTGCTCAGCGAAAAAGCTTCACACTGAAAGAACACTAAAAGGTACAAATGCTGCATTGGGGCCATGGGGGAATCATAAAGTGCCATCATTATATCAAGATATGTGGTAGTGGTGCATTGGACCCCAGAGAAGGTAGATATTGAGGTGGGTATCCAGCTCTCGGTCAACTGAAGTGTTCCAGAAAAACCCTTGAAGTAGTGTAGAATTCACTAAAAAGATGAGCATTATGCAAACCTTGATTGGGTCCAATAAAATTTTATTTTTACAAGAGGTCAAAAAGCTAGTCTAATTTAAAGCGGATGTAAACACAATGTCATCCTTTCTAAACTACTGCCATAGGGGTTATCTATAAGGATATACTTGCCTCCTGCATGTATCTTTACCTGTCAAATGTCTCCCCTCTGTCTGTTATGAGAGCCAAAAAACTGCAGATTCTGTGGTTGGGTCTGTTGTCTGGAGCTCGGTGGGTGGAGTCGTGATGTCAGTAGACTCCCCGCCCACCTCTACACTCCCCTTGTCAATATGCATTTCTCCTGTGTATTTCTTACACTGAACTTCTGCTATGATCTCCAACATCCAGTGAAAAGACAGGAAAGTAACCACATGACTTCAGCATGCCGAATCATGCTGAGGTGTGGAACAGCCAATCCTTGCAGAGCTGCTGAAGAAAGGAGTGGTGGTGGGAATTAAAAAATAATGCATCTTAGGCTAGTGCACGAGATGTAAATCACCTGTCACTCACAGCAAGGGGGAGGATTTGACAAAGTTTTTCTCTGTTTGTCAAGTTTTATCTCACTGAACAATAAAAGAGGATTGCTCAGAGATGGATTAACTCTTTGTGGCAAGACTGGGCTCAAATGATAGGGTTCGGGTTTACATCCACTTTAAGGGCTCAACACTTTCCCTTATCAAGGCTTGAATGCAGTAAATTTACAAAGATCCTGGACAGTTGAAAAATCAAAGCACAAAGATAGAATCTTTGTAAATTTACTGTCAGAATTAAAGCTTTGAGCCCCTGAAGCATGCTGGCATTTAACCTGTTGTGAGAAATAAAATATCACCGGACTCCTTTAGGTTTTGTGGAGTTTCCATACTTTTAATGCACTCTTTTTTTTTTTCAAGGAGCGCTAGGGGTATGCCAAATTGTTGCAAGGTATTTCAGATAAAGGACCAATCTATAGATTAGAGGCATCTATGGAGTGGCAGTAGACTGGGTTGTCTATTCTAGAGAAAGTCAATGTTGTTTAGACCATAATACTATAATTTACTCCCCTTCAGGCCTGTCAGTCTCAAACCACAGCCTCATTTTTTAGTGTCATGACTAACATACAACATTCAGAAAACAAAGCTTTCACTGCCTCTGCTTCGCTTCTGGCTTTTCACTTACTAAGTACATTTAGAGTTATAAACTAGGGATGAGGGGGGTTTAAAAAAAAAAAAAACCCCTAGGTGTCAAGTGCATTAGGTATACTGTATTACTACATTAGAGCTACTAATTCTTAGACATTTTTTTCAGTAACTACAGCGCTCCTCATAGCACTGAGCAATACTAAGCAATGTTAGATTATGAAATTCCCTGTTCCTATCACACAGTGAAAAAGCAATGACTTTGATGATTCCCAAGTAACAAGACAAGAGAACTTCAAGGAAATTGTAATTGGTGGTTTACAACATTTAACATAACTGTCAGATTATAATAATGACTTAACCTAAGCAATAGTAGTTTAGCATAAAATAGAAGCACAAATAAGGGGATTTATCAAGACTGGAGCAACCAGAATCTGTAGCAGCAGTGGATGGCAACCAATTGACTTCTATTTTTAATTTTCAAAGCTTACCGAACAAGCTGACAATAGAAGATGATTGGTTGCCATGAACAGCTGCTCTAAATTCTGTCTGCTCCATTTTGATAAACTCCCCCAAAGAATTGTATAGCGATATATTTCTACCAAAGGTTTATGACTTTTCATTATATAAATTATGCACCGTATTAATGACAGTAGTTGAATGTCCCTTTAACAGAATCTCATTTGTCCCTGATCTATACCTAGCCAGCAGAATATGTAAACGGATCAACCTATCTCCAGAACTCCCAAGACTGATCTTATTAATTTACAGGCAGCGGCAGACAAGTCTTACATACACTTAGCATGAAGGCGGAGGAGGAGAGATTCTGAGAGGCACCACAGTCTATAAGGGAAGGAATAAAGGGGCAAGTAGGTTACAGTCAATATTTTGCAAACAAAAATTTTAGCATTGATGGAGCCAATCATTGATTTTAGTAACGCATCTGATAATGCAATTGTCTTTTAATGATTAATAGAATTTATATTACCTATTGGACTGCGGTAGGAGATTTTCTGAGATTTAACTTAGTATAGCAGAGCAAGTTACTATAGTATACGTCTAGCTGGAATTATCTCTCAGTTCTGCAAGAAAAAATGTAAACACGTTTGTGTTGTAAAAAAAATCTTTCTAACCCTGGCAAGATCCAAGATATTGGAAATTGTATTTGCAGCTTAGAAGCTGGAGCAATTCTCCCCTGCACTTCATGCTCTCAATTGTTTCTGAATAGGGCTATAATATTTCATACAGAAGTCTACTGCAATTCTGAAAATAACATAACAAGTGTTACCTATTTCCATCTGCACATAGTACACATGAAAGTGATCTAGTTTCTTTGCTGTTGTATAGTTATTGTGATCCTGAAACAACTGCCTGGAATTATGGACATGCGACTGCTATGATATGAGCATTAGAGTAAGGAAATGTAAAGGATTTGATCATATATATATATACACACACACACACACACAATATAAAATACATAACCCGAATAACTGGTTGGCTACCTATGTTTAAACCCCAATGTTAAAGCATAAAAAAAAATCACTTGAAAAAAGCCAGCAGATGATACGTGAAATTTAGGCATGTATTACTTTTTCCAGCTCTTCTGAGATCCATTATGCCTTAGCTTTCTTTTTAAAATGACGCACACTTAGTGGATTTCTTTTTTTTGGCTGTTATGTTGCTTCAGCTTCTATTATTCGACTTTGTAGAGAAAAAACATTCCCCTATAGGTGTACAATTCAGGGATTTTAAAGCTGGTGCAGTTGTGTTCTAATGAGAAAAGCTGCAATGTCAGCATGCCTTAAGAAATATTTAACCCTTGTAAATGATCTCATCAAAAATAACATTTTCTAAAATGTTACTTGTATCGTAGTGCAGAATTCAGTGAAAACAGTGAAACAATCACACAAGCAGGAAATTACATTTCTGGGGGTGTATCGTACACCAGCAGTGTACAGAACGCCTCTAGGCTGCCATAGTGCATTGAATTTTACAGAAAATTACGGTAACTGCAGAATGAAAAGGAAAGGTAATTGTTTTATTGGCATTAAATTACAATATGGCTAGTGTAGTACAGGCATTCCCCACTTTTAAGTACACAATGGGGTTTATTTACTAAAGCTGGAAAGTGCAAAATCAGGAAATCAGGCTCACTTCTGCATAGAAACCAATGAGTTTCCAGGTTTTATTACCAAACCTTTTTTGAACAAGCTGGGGTTGGAAGCTCATTGGTTTCTATGCAGAAGTGAGCCTGATTTTGCACTTTCCAGCTTTAGTAAATAAACCCCATTGTGTACTTAAGAGTGGGGTATGCCTGATGCCTGTAATTGTATATATATATATATATATATATATATTGTATGGTGGACAAACTTATGTGCACACATCTTTCATTTCCTAGAATAAACTTTTATACTCAGGGGTAAACTGGACTATGGATATTCAGTGCATAATAGGTCTAGTTTTTTGGAGAGGTCATATTTGTCAAAAAATTCAGCAGTTAAGTGATGAATTGCTCCCAGTGGACTTGCTACAGAAAGATCCCAAATTAGTCTTGGATAGCAGAAGTATGAGAAGATCTGCCAAGTACTTACCTGGACTGTCTTACTGTATAGGTGGTAGGGCTCTGAAGTAGATTATATTTATTGGCCCTGATTCTTTAACTTCCAATAGCCTTTAAAGCAGTGGTCATCAACCCTGTCCTCAGGGCCCACTAACAGGCCAGGTTTTATGTATTACCTTAGAGAGATGCAGACTAGAATACTGCAATCACTGAGCAGCAAATGATATCACCTGTGATGTATTTCAGTTATCTTGCAAATCTGGCCTGTTAGTGGGCCCTGAGGACAGGAGTTGATGACCACTGCTTTAAAGCATGCTAAATAGCATTTAAAGAGACCCCAACCCTCTTTCTCCCCTCTAAACATCACAAATGTTTTTTTAAAGTACCTTATTATTATCTTCTATTGCTCCACAACCACTCCTTCCGTGTAGGGTAAAGTTCTTTAAAAAATGTTGCTGAGTGCCACCATCTTGTTTATGACATCAGCAGACTGCGCACCTGGAAGCACTTGATGCTCCTGTTTGATCCTGTCAATGGGAGGCTCCCATGAAAGGATTCTGCCCATGGGAGATTACTCTGCTCAAGGGTAAGCTCTAGCCACCGAAAGTGTCAGTTGTCAAAGTAACATTGGAGGCTCAGCATACATCCCCAATCAATGCGTACGCTCTGCCTTTAGACCAATACTGCTTTTCTGTAAATGCAGCAGGTGGCTTTTTTTTTTTTTTACCAAGCATATGCCAGCTTCTTTTTTTTTATAAGCAGACACATGCTGCTTTGTTTACACTTCTCATCTACTTTAAATGTTACTAAGGGGTTTATATTAAAGAAGTTAGGCCATGCTAAGTGATAAGTTTTGGCTGATTGCATTGAGAAAAAAACAATAATGGTCTAAGGGCAGAACTTGCACACAGATCAGGTATGTGGGCTCTCCATGTTACCATGGCAACTGAAGCTTTCATCGTTGAAGAGCGCTTTCGAAAGGCTTTCTTTGGCAGGATCACACAGTAGCATTGGTCTAAAGGCAAAGCTTAGCAAAGATTGGGGAGTGTGCTCATATGGGGGTTTATTTACTAAAAGCAAATCCACTTTGCACTAAAAGGGGACTTGGAAATGCAGTCGCTGTAGATCCGAGAGGGACATGCAAGGAAAATAAAAAAACTGCATTTCTGCTTGTACATGATTGGATGATAAAATCAGCAGAGCTTTCCCTCATTTCAGATCTTCCCCTCAGATCTACAGCGACTGCATTTGCGGTGCACTTGTATTGCAGAGTGGATTTGCCTTTAGTAAATCAACCCCATAGGGTATGTAGCGTGGATATTTTGACACTATAGAGAAGTTTTGGTTTTCTTTCTTTGGAGACAGAGGCTACATCTCTGTAAAAACAAAGACTTTTTAAATGCAATTGCATGATTAGTATGTTGAGGTATTACACTTACGGAGCACTTGCAGAATTTTTCCATAAAATATTTAAATGGATTGCTATTTTATTGTAAAAACCAGCAGTTCAGTGAGAAGCAGCGGACTTTGCTCAGTGCTGAGTCTCATGGAAACATTGGTTTCTTAAAGAAAAAAGAAAGCAATTTCTTTTGTTTTGTTCTTGTGGAATTATCCAGTGCCTTCTCTTCCCTACTGGTCTATGTTTTTGCTGAACTGTGATACCTGGATCCAAGTTCTTTGCCTTTATGTACCTGTGTGCCAGCACTCCACCCTTGTATTAATACTTGGCTGCAAAAAACTAGGAATTATTCTCTCTAACTTGTGTTAAGATAGAACTTCTTGAACAATGTTATAAGTAGGAAAGAGATTACATGGCTGGTTCTTTTCCCAGAGCAGATTACAACTTTACTTCTATTTTTAATTTATTTTCCTCTTGCTTGGAACCATGGCCCCATCTTGCTTATTAGACAAATAAGCCTGACAACATTCTTTAGAGAAATGTCTAGAGAAATATCTATTACAAGGAAATTCATAACGCTATCCTGAATGAATCCAAGACCTCTTAGAATATTTTATCAATAAAATAGTGTCATATGAGAATACTGTACATAAAGGCTAAGGGGGGGGGGGGGGGGGGTGCCCAAAATATTACAAAAAGTATAGGGAATAGCCTAAAAAATGTGGCCCAAAGGGTAGATAAAAGCACACCTGGTTTAGCAGGATTGAAATAACATTGACAATGCTTACAAATCAACAAGATGTTTAGAACTTGTATTTTTTATCAAAAATATATTTTTTTCTTGTATGATATTGTCAACATACAAATTAATAAGTTTAGTGATATAGCTGTCAGGTGAAAATGTCTCTATGAAACTCTTCTGATGTTACTTCATATGGATGGTAATGACTCTATGGGGGTTATTTATGAAAAGCAAATCCACTTTGCACTATAAGTGCAAACTACAAGTGCAAAGTGCACTTGAAATTGCACTGAAATTGCACTTGGAAGTGCAGTCTCTGTAAATCTGAGGGGTAGATCTGAAAGGAGGGGGAAGCTCTTCTGATTTTATTATCCAATCGTGTGCAACATAAAATGCTTTTTTTATTTTCCTTGCATGTTCCCCTCAGATCTACAGCAACTGCACTTCCAAGTGCACTTTCAGTGCAATTTCAAGTGCACTTTGCACTTGTAGTTTGTACTTTGCCTTTCGTAAATAACCCCCATATCCATTCTCAAGCTTATTTAGTATTCTGACTTACCATATGCATAGGACTTGCTTTGCCTGTATAATGTGGTGGTGTGTAATGTGCTGTGCGATGCTGTTTACATTAGGAAACTCTCTCCTTCTGTAAATGAGATAGATATAATCCAAAAGAGAGAATGGCACTCACAAGTCTTGAAAGGTGAATGCACACTGAAGGTTTTATTTCGACATTTCGTTGAGGCTAAAGCTCGTCTTCCTCTGGACGTTTTGAGGAAGACGAGCTTGTGCCTCGAAACGTTGAAATGAAACCTCCATTGTGCGTTCACCTTTCAAGACCCGTGAGTGCCGGTCTCTCTTTTGGATTATATGTACTACAGTCCTACAGTTTATCAATACCATGAAACTCACACTGAGAGTTTGCATGTAGCAGTGCTGGAGTGCATGCATGTAGGTAATGGGTAAATACAAGAAGCTACAGGAGATCAGCAGTGCTGATATGCAACAAATTATATAAAAAAGTGAAATCATATTTTATTTAAAAAGCGTTTTTGATATACAGTGCCCAAGCAAACTAAATGTCATTTGGTTAGGGCTTACATGTACTTCAAATGAACAATATAGAAATGAGAATTTCTATCAAATATGTGGTAGTTTAAGTAAGCTACATATGAAAAGATGATAAGGAAAATAACACACAGAAATACACAAGTATCAAAAGTTAAGTTGTAAGAATTGCTGTTTAATGGAATTCTCAACAATGCAGCTAGAAATCAAACTAGGGTGCATATGCTCCATTTAATTAAAGCCCAATTAAAGTAATAGTATTTATTTTTGTTATTCAGTCAAGCTACTTAGCAAATAAAGAATGTGTCATGTAATAAAAAATGAATATCACATATTAGTGTTTTAAAATTATATCAGGATGCCCCATTCTGGAAGCTCTCTAGAGATCTGGACTGCTGTTCTCAGCCAGTGGGCAGCAATCCAGCAGTCCGACACCCCCTGCACAGTGTTTCAATCAACAATGCTGCTCAGGAAGTGTTGTTAATCGCAGCAGTGTGCAGGGGTGTGTTAGACTGCTAGTAATCTGGACTGTTACACATTATGTGAGGGCAACACTCCAGATCTTGAGTGTGCTGCTGGCATATCATATAGCTGTAAACATAAATACATAATAATGATAAAAACTGAAACATTCTGCACTTGTTATGCAGCCTGGCTGCCGAACAATATTAAAAATTATGACTTCAACTAGGCTATATCAGTTTCTGTAAGGTTAGTGTTGAATATATGAATAAGTAAAGGTGGTAATGGTGAGAACACCTAAAAACGGAATTGTGCTTAAAGTGATTTGTCTTGTTTTTTTATTTTTTAAATAACAAACATGGTATACCTACCTGCTCTGTGTAGTGGATTTGCACAGAGCAGCCCAGATCCTCCTTTTCTCGGGTCCCTTATTGCTTCTCCTGGCCCCTCATTCCTGTTAACTGCCCCCACAGCAATTAGCTTGTTATAGGAGCACCCAAGCCAAGCAGCAGTGCCGTGTGACCATTCAGACACGGAGCTGCAGTTCTGCCCCACCCCCTCTCTCTCCTGACTGGCTAACTGACTTTGATTGACAGCAGTGGAAGCCAATGGCCAGTGAATGGCTGTGCAGCGGGGGCGTGTCAGGACAAGTCTGATCATTGGAGGAGAGCAGGCTGAGTTCCCAGTATAGCTAGAGAATGGAACACGGTGTGCTCTCCTGCTTAGTGTAGTCAGGTTTTAAAAGGAAAGCAAGGGAACTGGCAGGAACCCCAGGGATTTCAGATAAAATAAGCAATACAAAGATAACAGGATACTTTCTGATACAAGTACATGGCACGGCAGCCACATATCAAGAATAGTGTTGGGGTAACAAAGAAGTAAGTTACCTTTCTCTTGAAAATATCAGTGCACATTCTGACTTGACTGTGGATAAAACCTTATAGCTGTATAGCTGTAATATGAGACTATTTTAGTCCCTGTTCCTTCTCACTGCTAGTTTTAAGAAATGTGGAGTAAGATTAGGTGATATCTCTACTTTGTTGCCTACTGCTCTTCTTGGTGGAGTGAAAGCTGTGTCGGAGGACTTGTAATGTACGGATCTCCCTGCTTCTGCTTTACCCCTTCTATGCATCTGTGCTTACCCCATCTTTCCGGCTACTTTTTGAATATTATAAAAGCCTGAGATCACCAGTCATCAGGGGAGTAGCTCTGACATTCTAAAGCCAATTCCTGCTCATCTATTGAAATGGCCACCTCAATGGAGAGACACAGTAAAGAACAAAGATTGGTAAGCCTGTAATAGAGAAAAGATCAGTCACAGGGAGCCCATAATACTTGTGAATAGTCTTTGTCATTGGCCTTCTGTACAGCTTCCACCATGATTACTTATAAAAAAGTATTAATGTTTTTTTTATATATATATAGATATCTATATATATAGATATATAGATATCTATATATATAGATATATAGATATCTATATATCTATATATATAGATATCTATATATCTATATATATCTAGACACAAATGTTTTGCCTTTCATTTCTAGTTTAAACAAAATGGTTTGTTTTACAAGGTGATCAATTACAACCACTTGAAATGAACAATAGAGTGCTTGCCAAACATTAAAAATGGCTAATAACACAAGTCAGCCCCAAAGGTTTTCAAGAGGGCCAGCTGCAGTTTCAGGTACCAAACAGCCCGATAACTGTCTGAAACTGTAGAAACTGCATCAGATTGTAATCTCTGCAGATACTCATCAAGATGTCACCCACTCACTTATAATCAATGAAAAGGTCAAGGACTTTTTTGTTTTCCCGTATTGTGGAAAATACAATTGCTATGTTTATCCCATTTCTTTTATATCACGTAACAGCTCTGAAAGAGATAAGCTCTCTTGAAGGTGCTCATGTTTTCCCACGTATATTTTTATAGTGTTCAGGGAGGAGAGCTGAGAAAGGTGAGGAGGGTGAGCTATATTCTGCAATGAAGAGCAAGGATTTAGTCATGCAACATCTCCTTTATGATTATTAGCAAGCAATGTCTGTAACCAAAAGTCTATCTGCCACTATTGCAGGATGTAAAACACTTCAAAGCACAAGGCTTGTATCCAAGAAGAGTGTAATAAGGACCAAATTACAGCATGTCTTCTGAAAAAAAAAATATAATTATAGCCCTTCTTAATATGGGAGTTTCAGAGGACAATCAGGCACGAAGCATAATACAAATTGCATGGAATGGAATTGTATGGAAATGCATGGAATGAGCCCCTCCCTTTTGTACAGCCCAGGGCCAGATGGTATTTTTAACCCTTTTTCTAGCCTATGCTCAGTTTACATTTCTTGTAACCACAACATTACTGACCTTTTCCTTTGTTTTGCTATCACCAAGAATATTGTTTTATGTTTCCTTAGGCAGGCGGAATTACCATTACTTGGAACTGTAGGAATCCTTCATTTGTCATCCTAAGCACCCCCTCTTTGCTAGGCTGACAAATATTCTAATGTCTTGCTGGTTTCCTGCAGAAGATAATTTGGTGGTTTTTAAAACAAACATTTCCTTCCTTCCTTTCATATGAGGCTTTCATCATTACTGTATTTACTATACCAAAATAAACACATATACAGTATCTCACAAAAGTGAGTACACCCCTTGCATTTTTGTAAACATTTTATTATACCTTTTCATGTGGCAACACTGAAGAAATGACACTTTGCTACAATGTAAAGTAGTGCGTTGTACAGCTAACAGTGTAAATTTGATGTCACCTCAAAATAACTCAACACACAGCCATTAAAGTCTAAACCGCTGGCAACAAAAGTGAGTATACCCCTAAGTGAAAATGTCCAAATTGGGCCCAAATAGCCATTTTCTCTCCTCGGTGTCATGTGATTTGTTAGTGTTACAAAGTCTCAGGTGTGAATGGGGAGCAGGTGTGTTAAATTTGGTGTTATCGCTCTCACTCTCTCATACTGGTCACTGGAAGTTCAACAAGGCACCTCATGGCAGAGAACTCTCTTAGGATCTGAAAAAAAGAGTTGGCCTAGGCTATAAGAAGGCTATAAGAAGATTGCCAAGACCCTGAAACTGAGCTGCAGCACGGTGGCCAAGACCATACAGCGGTTTAACAGGACAGGTTCCAATCAGAATAGGCCTCGCCATGGTCGACAAAAGAAATTGAGTGCACGTGCTTGGTGTCATATCTAGAGGTTGTTTTTGGGAAATAGACGTATGAGTGCTGCCAGCATTGCTGCGGAGATTGAAGGGGTGGGGGGGTTAGCCTGTCAGTGCTCAGACCATATGCCGCACACTGCATCAAATTGGTCTGCATGGCTGTCATCCTAGAAGGAATCCTCTTCTAAAGATGATGCACAAGAAAGCCTGCAAACAGTTTGTTGAAGACAAGCAGACTAAGGACATGGATTACTGGAACATGTCCTGTGGTCTGATGAGACCAAGATAAACTTATTTGGTTCAGATGGTGTCAAGCATGTGTGGCGGCAACCAAGTGAGGAGTACAAAGACAAGTGTGTCTTGCCTACAGTCAAGCATGGTGGTGGGAGTGTCATGGTCTGGGGGTGCATGAGTGCTGCCAGCACTGGGGAGCTACAGTTCATTGAGGGAACCATGAATGTCAACATGTACTGTGACATACTCAAGCAGAGCATGATCCCCTCCCTTCAGAGACTGGGCCGCAGGGCAGTATTCCAACATGATAACGACCCCAAACACACACCTCCAAGACGACCACTGCCTTGCTAAAGAAGCTGAGGGTAAAGGGGATGGACTGACCAAACAAGTCTCCAGACCTAAACCCTATTGAGCATCTGTGGGGCATCCTCAAACAGAAGGTGGAGGCGCACAAAGTCTCTAACATCCACCAGCTCTGTGATGTCATCATGGAGGAGTGGAAGAGGACTTCAGTGTCAACCTGTGAAGCTCTGGTGAAAGCCATGCCCGAGAGGGTTAAGGCAGTGCTGGAAAATAATGGTGGCCATAAAAAATAATGACACTTTGGGCCCAATTTGAACATTTTCACTTAGGGGTGTACTCACTTTTATTGCCAGCGGTTTAGACATTAATGGCTGTGTGTTGAGTAATTTTGAGGGGACAGGAAATTTACCCTGTTATACAAGCTGTACACTCACTACTTTACATTGTAGCAAAGTGTCATTTCTTCAGTGTTGTCACATGAAAAGATATAATAAAATATTTACAAAAATGTGAGGGGTGTACTCACTTTTGTGAGATACTGTAAGTTTAATGTAATGCATTCTTGTTTCCTCTGTTGTCCCATGCTAATACTCCTTCTCCGACTCCCATAATCCCATGACCATTTTTATAGTAATTGCCATCGGCTGCTGCTGGCTTCTTCTTTATCATCATTGCTGTTGGCTTATTGGCTGTGTCAGCACCAGATTTTGCACATGTGCTGTATGAAATTTTGAGATTTCTGTTATTGTTTATATACCGCCATGGCTGTGGAAACATAAGTGGCATTATGCTACCCGACTATCATGTTGCTAAAGCCATGGCAATGCATAAACAGTGTCTTTTTCCCCCGAGCTCTTGCAAGATTTCACAAACTTTTGTGAGGTCTTTAAGTTTACAGCCATGAAGCCTGGAAGGCATGGATGATGTAGCCTTCTTGGGGGGCAGCTGTAAGACCCTGGCTATGTCACTCAACAGACCAGGAAATGAGAATTAGGTAAATGTGAGTTACAGAATAAATATTTTTTTAAACAAATTACTTTTTAGGTTTTTTTAGATCAGCAAGAAACAGGGGTTTTCAGTGTTGAGGGGACTGTCATCAAAAAGGTGAAGTGCAGCAGGTCTCCAGGAGCCTAATCCAGGGCACATCCCGGCACCCGAAGTAGGGAAGAAGGCAGCCCACACCCCTCCATGCAGGGATATGTTTGTGGGGACAATGATGATACAAATGATGACACAAGTAAGCCACAGCAGCAGTTTCCCTCTATCAACGCTATTCTAACCTGTTCGAGGGACTCTGAAAACATTTGACAATGACACTGAAATCTTAAGTATCTTACTTGAGAAGCAATTTGATTTAATTTCATTAATTAATATCCATTTGACATTTACTATCTATAATTGAAGATGTTGCAACTACTTAGGCTTCACAAGCCCAACTGATTCACCAATTGCAACAGAAAAGTAAAAAAAACAGTACTCTTCTTAGATTCTTCACGTACAGAATGGGTGATGAAAAAACAGCTCTCCCCACAACAATTTATGCATAAGATGCCTTCCTGAAGCTATGAGAGACCCTCAACCTGGCCAGCACTATTAGAAGGATTCTGAGCACATTTCTGGAAAGATCTACCACAGCAGAACTTTGCCTGGACTGAGTGTGCAAAGCAATGCAACCATGCAGTCCCCCCCCCTGAAAAGACATAAAACATGCTATGACCCCTTCAGTATAATGAGAGAAAGAACTAATGTAAAGTTATGCATTTGGATGCTAAAAAGAATTTTCAGGCACAATACTCATTAAGTTGGATTATACTGGGTGAATCAGTGAGTGAAAAACATTTGCATTAGCATTTATAATTTTTTTTGAGGATAAGTACTCTTACCCCTTTAAAAAAATCATTGCAAAATGTGTTGAAGTGATCTGTCCTTCAGTATTTCTTTGTTTTTAGCTGAGATAGGATAAACATGTGCAAGCTTACGTTGGTGTCTTATCATCCTATTCTGTGATGTGGACTTATCTAGCATATAACTATGTAACTCAAGGACTTCTACTTGTGCTGGATATTCAAGTCCCATAGCTCGAGCTATGTCTATCATCTGGACCTGCTGAATCTCTCTGTTAATACCAACATGACAAGAGGTCATTTACAAAAGTCCTAGTTTGAAGGTTGACAACCCAAGATTGAGCTCTACTAGATTGTAATCCTCCCACGGATTCCCACTTGGATCTGATCCTCTGACAGTCTGGTGATTTTGACTTTTACTTTGTGCACCCTAATTTTACCCACTGACCTCTCTTCCCCCCTCCACTCCACCAGTTCTATGTTGGAATTAAGCTATAGTGTTTATGCTCTCTGGTCACTCCTAAATCTACATTACTGGGACCTCTGAGTTCACCACCAGTTCTGGGTATTTAATGACCTTGTTTAAATATATACATTTTTAACCTCCCTGGCGGTATGATTATTTTGGATTTTAGGTGCTGAAAGCGGTACAATTATTTTGCATGGAAATTTGGCGTTTTATATTGTAGGCCTGTAATTCTTAACAATAACACACTTAAATCTGTCCACCCAGAGTCTAGTAGATATCCCGGGTATGATGAAGTTTGAAAAACAAAATCATAAATTATAATATAATAAATAAATATAAATAATTTAAAAAAAATAATAATATAATAATAATAAAATAAATTTCCCCACGATTCACTATCGCTCAATTCTGCAAGTGTTCTAATTTACTATCGCTGTTTTCTAGCTGGTCTAAAGCCACTTTTGACATAAAGGGACACTTTTTGGTTGCTATAGACAATCTCCAGTTTCCAGGCAGAAAGAACAGTATATATCATATAAAACTGCAGGCAGGGCATGGGCCAAAGCACTGGGGACAAAAGGGATGTGAAATAATTTCATACAGTACTGTAATCTGTAAGATTACAGTACTGTATGTGTTATGATTTTTAAAGTTTTTGAATTTGCCGCCAGGCTCTGCCCCCCTGCGTCGCGCTGCTCGCAGGGAATGGAGCCTGGCAGGGAGAGCCTTCGGAGGAGACAGAGCCAGCAGACACAGCGGGGACATCGCAGGATCCTGGGGACAAGGTAAGTAAAGCCCCACCAGGATCCTGCAATGTAATCCCGAGTGTGGCTCGGGGTTACCGCTAATGGGACTGAAATTTAACCCCGAGCCACACCCAGGATTACCATCAGGGAGGTTTAGACACTGGGCTGGGCTGGGTTAGGCTAGGAGCAGGTTTTGCAGGCTAGGAGCAGGTCATTGTCTTCCTCCGAGCTCCAATTTGGATTTCTATCTCTCCAGAGGGCCAATATGACTAAAGAGTGGTACTACTGGCCCCCTAAAAGAGCTGAATTGTATTGTCATACCCTTCCTCCATGTTTTGTCCAGTCTTGTGTGAAATTTTGTGGTAACAATGGTTTTGTTATGTCTCATTGTCTCATGCATACAATTTTAAAATGTAATCTTAACCATGTCCTCACATAGGCATAATACTTACATGGTAAAGGTTTGGCTTCTACAGCTAAAATATTTTATGAAATGGTACACCTAAATGGGAAAACACCTTGTATCCAGGAGATGCATTTCCAGATGTTTGCCCCCTTTAGATTTTGCCCCCAGATTTCAAACATATTTTTTTATTAATTCATAGGTTTAATTGCTCTTACTGCACAGCGTGCTACCAGCACAGACACCGGGCTCTCACCAAGGGCCCCAAGTCTCGTGCTAATGATTGGGAACTGGGAGTCCTGGTTCCCAAACACTTGATCGCTATGATAGCCTCCGACTGGATATCACAGTGATCAGTCACTATACAGCACATCCATGTGTTTTTTTTCTTCTCCTGCATGGAGAAAAAGATACATTATATCTTTTTCACCTTGCAAAAGAAGAGGAAAAAAATGATGTGTGTGTGTGTACAAAAAAATAATAATCATAAATTATTATTATAAATAAAAAAGAAAAGACTAATTTGCAAGATCAGGGTTTGATCTAGGTCATTACCAGGGTTAGGGTTATGCTCAAAGGTCATGTTCAGAATCAAAGGTCAGGATTAGTATATTTTATGTAGGATTACAAAACACATGTTTAAATTAGTATCAGTGTCAGTGTGTTTTAGGCAGATAAAGAAAGCAAATAAGGACTTGTTTCTGGGCCCTAATATGGGTACAAATAATAAATAACATACACATACAGTATCTCACAAAAGTAAGTACACCCCTCACATTTTTGTAAATATTTTATTATATCTTTTCATGTGACAACACTGGAGAAATTACACTTTGCTACAATGTAAAGTAGTGAGTGTACAGCTTGTATAAAAGTGTAAATTTGCTGTCCCCTCAAAATAACTCAACACACAGCCATTAATGTCTAAACTGCTGGTAACAAAAGTGATTACACCTCATGGCAAAGAACTCTCTGAGGTTCTGAAAAAAAGAATTGTTGCTCTACATAAAGATGGCCTAAGCTATAAGATGATTGCCAAGACCCTGAAACTGAGCTGCAGCATGGTGGCCAAGACCATACAGCGGTTTAACAGGACAGGTTTCACTCAGAACAGGCCTCACCATGGTCAACCAAAGAAGTGGCGTGCACGTGCTCAGCGTCATATCCAGAGGTTGTCTTTGGGAAATAGACGTATAAGTGCTGCCAGTATTGCTGCAGAGGTTGAAGGGGTGGGGACTCAGCCTGTCAGTGCTCAGACCATACACGACACACTGCATCAAATTGGTCTGCATGGCTGTCATCCCCGAAGGAAGCCTTTTCTAAAGATAATGCACAAGAAAGCCCACAAATAGTTTGCTGAAGACAAGCAGACCAAGGACATGGATTACTGGAACCATGTCCTGTGGTCTCATGAGACCAAGATAAACTTATTTGGTTCAGATGGTGTCAAGCATGTGTGGGGGCAACCAGGTAAGGAGTACAAAGACAAGTGTGTCTTGCCTACAGTCAAGCATGGTGGTGGGAGTGGCATGGTCTGGGGGTGCATGAGTGCTGCCAGCACAGGGGAGCTACAATTCATTGAGGGAACCATGAATGCCAACATGTACTGTGACATACTGAAGCAGAGCATGATCCCCTCCCTTCAGAGACTGGGCCGCAGGGCAGTATTCCAACATGATAACGACCCCAAACACACCTCCAAGATGACCACTGCCTTGCTAAAGAAGCTGAGGGTAAAGGTAAGGGACTGGCCAAGTATGTCTCCAGACCTAAACCCTATTGAGCATCTGTGAGGCATTCTCAAATGCAAGGTGGAGGAGCGCAAGGTCTCTAACATCCACCAGCTTTGTGTTGTCATTATGGAGAAGTGGAAGAGGACTCCAGTGACAACCTATGAAGTTCTGGTGAACTCCATGCCCAAGAGGGTTAAGTCAATGCTGGAAAATAATGGTGGCCACACAAAACATTGACACTTTGTGCCCAATTTGGACATTTTCACTTAGGGGTGTACTTACTTTTGTTGCCCACGGTTTAGACAATAATGGCTGTGTGTTGAGTCATTTTGAGGGGACAGCATATTTACACTGTTATACAAGCTGTACACTCACTAGTTTACATTGTAGCAAAGTGTAAATTTTTCAGTGTTGTCACATGAAAAGATATAATAAAATATTTACAAAAATGTGAGGGGTGTACTCACTTTTGTGAGATATTGTGGGGGTTATTTACTAAAGGGAAATCCACTTTGCACTGCAAGTGCACTTGAAAGTGCACTTGGAAGTAAAGTCGCTGTAGATTTGAGGGGGACACGCACAGAAAATAAAAAACAGAAATTTTAGCTTGCACGATTGGATGATAAAATCAGCAGAGCTTCCACTCATTTCAGATCTACCCCTTAGATTTAGAGTGACTGCATTTTCAAGTGCACTTTCAGTGCAAAGTGGATTTGCCTTTCGTAAATAACCCCCAGTATGTTGTATCATTATGATCATCAGCAGCAGAAGTATTTTTTTTTTTTTTTTGCTGTTCTTTGGTGGTAGGTCATGATAATAGCAATACACAGCTGAATTCAAACAAAGATTATTTTTTTTTATTTTTTGACAGTTTTTCTTTGCTAATAAATACCCAGATAGCGAGCAATTATGCTGCAAGTTTGAAAATGACTTGCTAAGCTATTGCTAGACTTGCCAGGCTTCACAAGTTTGTTACACAATTGCAGTCCACATTGCATGATCCTAGATCAAGTTTCTTTGCAAACATTTTGCAAGTCTGCTGCAAGTTCTGGTTCAGTTATGTTGTGCAATAATCACCCCACCACCATGCACCCACTGTGGGTCACTGTGGCAGAATTTTCTTGCTGTAGACTCACCACTGCAACTTTGCTCTTGCTAGAGACTTGCCATGCAAATTTGCTACAAATTGGAAAAGTGTCAACTAGAACTTGTGCTTTAAGTGCTCTGCAAGTGAACAACTTGCCAGTGAAAATGTGCAGCAAGTTAACAGACTTACAATTCAACACTGCCACAGTGGCAAGTTATCCTTGCTACCTGGATAAAAATGCAGGAGCTAACCATTACCATTTACCACCAAATGAAAGCCCAATTTGTCCTGAAAAAGAAAACAAGCTATAATTCACCTGTACTAAGTAGTTGCAATGTACAGTTTTACTTATATATGTCAAAGTTGCAAAACTGTGTTCAGGCATTAGGATTTGTTTTACCCTCCATCATGAGGGGGTTAATGAATACACAGCAGCATTATGTTGTGTCTTATACAGCTGTCTGTAGTTCAGGTTTAAAGTGGACCTATTAGCAGCTTAATAAATATTAACATAATTAATTCCTGATGTATCGCAACAAACAGTATATTAACATGACAAAAATGCTGTAACTTTATCACAAAATGTATTACAAAATGATCCTTGAGCTCCAGGTATGTGACCAAAGATCATACTGCAGATCTGTAACTTTTTAGCAAGTTACAAGGTGAGAGGCTGCAGCAGGATAATGATCTAAGAGAAAACATGAGCGCACACAGCCTAGAACTGCACATGTGCCAGGATTTACATAATTGTGTCAACTCCAATCCAACACCTCAATTAAAGAGGAAGTAAACTTCTGATGAGTTTACTTCCTCTTTTTTTCCCTGCAAAGGTAAAGCATCATGGGCTACTATGCATCCCATAGTAGCCCATTATGTGTCACTTACCTGACACAGGAGCCTGCGATGTCACCGCTGTCCCCTCTGCTACGGAGCGTCCATCTTCTTTCCGGGTATCGTGGCTCAGGCGCTGTGATTGGCCGGAGCCGTGATGACGTCACTCCCGCGCATGCGTACGGGAGCCACCACTAACGGCATATCGCCGTTGGCAGCGGCATGCTCAGTGCGCCTGCGCGCCGCTGTCTACGGTGCCTGTCTTTTTGCAAATATCTCCTAAACCGTGTAGGTTTAGGAGATATTTCTTGCACCTACAGGTAAGCCTACAGGCTTACCTGTAGGTCAAAGAGGTCTGTAAGGGTTTACAACCACTTTAAAGAAGTAGTTGCTCAAATGATGCCTGGAAAAGGGGCATTGGACTTCCGGCAAGAAAAGCAGATTATTACAATATTAGGGAGAGTTCTGTGCTCTCTAAAAAGTAATACATTTCTGTGTTACACGTTACTTATAATGCATGTACTTAATGTGAATAATTATTTCTAACACTAGGTCCGCTTTAAAACAGTATCACCTCAGAGAGATTAACAAAAAAAAACTTTGACATATCCCTGATGTAAATATGTAATAATCGAAATACAACATAACCTTTTATTTTACAGCTGAAAGTTAAAGCCAGCATGAGTAAATATTAAAACTGTTTTTGAAGAACAAGAGACTCCAAGTGCAGCAGTGAGTTACCAACCCTATTTAGTTTCCCTTACAGTCCCATGACATTTGTAAATGCATTCATTGTATAACCTTTTGCATTTACAGTATATATATAGTTCTGGTATTTCCTAATTAATTCTAACATTGTCATATAGTAATTCGCCAAAGATGATTCATTGTCTACTACATATATTTTTACTTTCCAGATGTCGTATTTTTAATTAGAATGGCTGATCTCTGAAAGAGAACTTCTGAAAAACATAAATACATGAAGATTTATACAGTCTTTTAATCATTGAAAAGTGAACATGTTCCATGCATTATCACAATAAGCAATAAGAAGAATTATCAAGAGCCACTTGGTTTCTCTGGTCTTCAGCAGCACTGTTGCTGACTTTATTTTAGGCTCCTACACCTGTCTCACCCAGCTCATTCAGCCAAAACAGATGCAGCATCCCTGCTACACGGGCCCACTGCTTGGCCTCTCAATATGGGATCTTCATGCACCCTGGTTTCTCACACTTCTCTGACACTCAGACTCCATCGGTACCCTGGACTTGCTAGTTGTCTCAGCATTCTCTGTCCTGCAGACTTTCTCAGCTGTCCAAACTCTCCCAAGTCCTGCAGGTATGGAATCTCTCCAACATGAAGTACTTGCTCTTTGAAGTACTTGCTCTTGGCAGGAACACACATCCCTTCTGGCTGGAGTACAGAACTATCTCCAAACAAAGCCCCTGTACTATGGCCAGCTCCTGGCTTATAACGAGCATGCACATCTGCATACTCACTTAACCTGCAGGTCTCCAGTAAGACCAAGACACAGGATTAAAGACTTCTTCCCACCCAAACCTCTTCAACCCTGATCTGGGATAACCAAACCCAGAGAAAACTGAAATCTCAGTCTGCTCTGCTGAGACACAATACTCTGGAGCCCCTTGCTCTGTATTACTGTGAACACCATGTCTCTTTTACAACGCTTGTCAAAGTAGCAGGGCCTAGCACTGTCACTATAATATATATATATATATATATATATATATATATATATATATATATATATATATATATATATATATATATATATATATATATATATGCAGTGTGTGACGGGAGTCAATTTGGGTGGGGGGCTTGTGGTACCCAGCTTACCTTGGAGAGCACTGGAACCTCCTTGTCCAGATCCCCCACCCCTCTTATGTGTAAATGACCCTGTGTCCATTAGGGGCACACGGTGACCAAGAACCCCAGTCTGATCTGTGCTAGTCGGAATCGCTGTACAGCCACACTGGAATGATGTAAATATGAATATATTGTGTGTTGTCTCATGCTGTTGGACTCTTTGCTGGGGTCGTTTGGGGTGTGGCTGTATTCCATTGATCTTTTGTTTGTGTCTGCCTTGTGAGAAATGTATTAAGGGATGGATATTTGTATTTGTGTCATTACCATGGAACACAGTGAAGACAGTCACCATCAAGTGGAGAAAATATGGCACAACAGTGACATTACCAAGAACTGGATGTCCCTCCAAAATTGATGAAAAGATGAGAAGAAAACTAGTCAGGGAGGCTGCCAAGAGGCCTACAGCAACATTAAAGGAGCTGCAGGAATATTTGGCAAGTACTGGCTGTGTGGTACATGTGACAACACTCTCCCGTATATGGGCTATGGGGTACAGTGGCAAGACAGAAGCCTTATCTCACGAAGAAAAGCATCCAAGCCTGGCTAAATATTGCAAAAACACATCTGAAGTCTCCCAAAAGCATGTGGGAAAATGTGTTATGGTCCAATGAAACCAAGGTTGAACTTTTTGGCCATAATTCCAAAAGATATGTTTGGCTCAAAAACAACACCTCACATCACCAAAAGAGCAGCATACCCACAGTGAAGCATGGTGGTGGCAGCATCATGCTTTGGGGCTGTTTTTCTTCAGCTGGAACAGGGGCCTTAGTCAAGGTAGAGGGAATTATAAACAGTTCCAAATACCAGTAAATATTGGCACAAAACCTTCAGGCTTCTGCTAGAAAGCTGAACATAAAGAGGAACTTCATCTTCCAGCATGAAAACGACCCAAAGCATACATCCAAATCAACAAAAGAAATGGCTTCATCAGAAGAAGATTAACGTTTTGGAATGGCCCAGCCAGAGCCCAGACCTGAATCCAATTGAAAATCTGTGGGGTGATCTGAAGAGGGCTGAGCATAGGAGATGCCCTTGCAACCTGACAGATTTGGAGTGTTTTTGCAAAGAAGAGTGGGCAAATATTTCCAAGTCAAAATGTGCCATGCTGATATACTTATACCCAAAATCAAAAGGTGCTTCAACAAAGTATTAGTTTAAGGGTGTGCACACTTATTCAACCATATTTTTTTTATTTTTACTATCCTCCACCTAAAAGATTTCAGTTTGTTTTTCAACTGATATGTACAGTTTATAGGTCACATTAAAGGTGAAACAAGTTCTAAAATGATTTATCTTTGTCTCATTTTTTTACATCACAGAAACCTGACATTTTAACAGGGGTGTGTAGACTTTGTATATTCACTGTATAGTATATACACACATAATATATATTTAGTAGATGAATGTTGAGAGGTTTTATATGCAGATACATTGTTTTTTTTTGTATTAGTCACTGAAGTTGACTATGAAGATGTGTAATCATCTTCTTATTGATATTTACATGTTTATTTTTGTTTGGATGTCAGTGGATGTAGCTATCTGTATTCAAGATTCTTATCTTTCACAAGTTATCCATAACTGTCCCTGCTTGGTATACCGCAACCTTTGTGATTCAGGTATTAAAAGCATTTTTGGTTGGATATTTTAATTTGAATATTATAGCATTACTCCTTACCAAATAAAAAAGGCCCTTATTAACAAATATACTGTACGTAAAAGTTTAGATATTACAGTATATATGTCACTCAAAAAAATACTTGAATACTGAAGGTTTTTTTTTTTTTCAGAATTTCAGAACAGTTTTTTTTTTCGGAATTGGTTTCTGCCCCAATATCTAGTGGCATAGCTACAGCTCTAGGGCAGTCTTTGTTCTGAAGCCCCCCTAGTGGCCACCCCCCCCCCCCCCCCCTTATTTGCACTTCCTACCTTCTTTTTTTTTGGATCTTTGCTCTTTCTGTTCACACTGTCCCCCAAAACAACATAAACAAAGCACCAAGCCCAATGTTCTAGGGGACCTAGGGTCCATTTTACCATCCCACAATAGCACATCACACATTATTATCAAATTTACAGAGCAGAGCACACTGAGCTAATTGTTCATCTTGGCGAGTTGGACAGGGAAGTTACCAGACAGATTGTAACTCTTACCCATGTGTCTCTTTTGCTTGGACATGTGATGTCACAGGTCACATTACCAAGTGCATGTCGTACACGGGGAAGCATCCTGAGCCCAGACTGGTAAGTTCTCTGCAGAATTACTTGGGTGATATGGGCTATTGTGGAGGCAGTAAAGTAGGCCACATTCATGGATGTGACTATGCAGACTACATGTTCATTGCCACTGTTTTCACCACTGGATCTCTATCATGGAGAGGTGTTCTTTTTGAGCTGTAGAAATGGCAGAAGATTATCTAAACATTTCCACTTGCTGTTTTTGTAAATACCACGTGTTGGAGAGATTTGGATGACTCTCAATGCCAGAAAATCTGCTTTAATGAAAAAGAGGATTTGTTCAGATCACTGGTGATTAACTCCAAAGGGTCATTCAACTGTGACATCACTGCTCCAATATAGATGTAAGTAAACTACTTAGGTGTTAGGCAACTCACATGGCAAGGTGAAAGTTATCATCCCATAACCCCTTGCAGCCTTAAATGTGGGATTGCCATTGGTTAGGTTGGACACATTTCTCTCTACAGATTGGACCACATTTTTACCAGGTAACTAATATCTTTGAATATTCACCCTGGTGGAGCATATAAATGGCTCTGCTGTGCCAGGCTGGAGCAAGTATTTCAGTGTTTTTCCTATTTTATGGATAATAAACATAAACAGAGTATTTGATGTTTAGGAAACAAAGGCAAGAAAATCAGAAGAAATAATGCCAAAGAAACTGCATTATCATATTTCACAGAAACCTTAATAATAAAGAGACAAGCTTTTTCTGCTGTCCTCCCAATTTGTCTCTGTAAGTACAATGTAGAAACTCATCCAGCTGAGCCTGAACAAGTTTGCACATCAGTGTTCCTTTTTCTGCATCATCAATTACACTCCTGGATATCTGTTCCATGGTCCATGATGCTGCACTTTTAAATTTTTCCCCTTTTTTTAACAGCTTTGCTAAAACACATTTATGTTATATGCATTCATTATTTAATGGTTTTCAATTCTAAAACTGTTTTTTATTCAAGGGTAGTAACCCTCTGATATCATTTGGGTATTAGGATGTTTGTTTTTGTTTTTTGTTTTTTATAATTGGGTGTAATTTTTAACAAGCAAAGTATTTTGTATACAAGGACCAATTAGTGAAGTAGAACATGTTTAGATGATCACAACTTGCATGTAGGATTTTTTTTTGTGTGTATTAATCATTTCATTGCGAAATACATCTTGCTTTTTGTGTTTTCTTTATGGATAACACAATTGCCATAGATTTAAGCTGTCCACTCCAAACAAACAAGGAAACAAACACTTATGCAACTTCATATGTAGTCCCAAGTAATGAGTTTGGCCTCAGAAGCCGATGATGTTTTATCATCAGTTTCCTGATGAAGACGCAATCTCAAAACACATAGGGCCGGATGTGACTACACAAGGCACGCTGGCGCTCTGCAAGGCACTTGGAAGGTTGAGAAGTCCATTGATCTCATGGTACTTGAAATCATATTGTATTACATTCAGCCATATTGTAATGTGCATGCATGTGCAAAGCATTATTTGTACTTGTATAATGCGAGAAGATATTTGTCTGGTTTTAAATCTTTTTTTTTTCTTTTTTTTTTTAAATAAAAATTATTACGCTATATGAGGCATTTTATATTTTCTAGTAACCTCATGGGGACCACAAATTGCTTGGGAGATGATGAGTTTTCTGATTTATGGATTTTAACTTCAGGTCCATTTGACTTTCCTATAGTTTAGGGGTCAATAGTGAGTACGGTTTTGATTGGTGCAGGATCACATGGTGATTAGCACGGAGTACACTAAAGGAATGGACTGCCACCTACTAACCAAATACAATAAAACCTTGGATTGTGAGCATAATTAGTTCCGGAAACATGCTTGTACTGTAATCCAAAGCACTTGTACATCAAAGCAAATTTCCCCATAATAAATCATGGAAACTCAGATGATTCATTCCACAACCACTAATTCATAAGTCCTTCAGTTTATAGTCCATATAAAAAGATTATAGCAATGTGATGGATTGTGTAACCATTAAATGTCCATCCACAAATAGAAGCCTCCACAAGGGGATTAGGAGCAAAATCCAGCAGAAGCTCCAGAGTATAAAAGAGAAGAGAGGCTCCTCTAAGTAGTTACATTTAATGAAGGTACAACTTTTACTGTAGCAACTCACATGGTTGATGATTAAAAGAGGCACATCTAAGTATGCAAGTACCTCGGGTAAAGCTGTCCACATAGACTGTTCTCCACACCACCGGCTCTTAGTCAGTCTGCAATCGTGACCAGGAAGGCGACCCTGCAGTAGAGCGATTTGAAAGCGAGGCTTGAAGTGCTCATGGAGTGCACCATGGAAGGGATGACGTTGTTGGTGGTGTGGGAGATGGTCTATGCTGACAGCTTTACCCCAGATGCCTGAATACTTAGATGTGCCTGTTTTAATCATCAACCATGTGACTTGCTAAATGTTGTACCTTTATTAAATGTAACCGTATTGCTACACTTAGAGCCGCCTCTGTTCTGTTTTATACTCAGTTGTGACATGACGCTATTTAAAAATTTTGCTTGTCTTGCAAAACGCGCTCAAACCAAGTTACTCTCAAACTAAGGTTTTACTGTAGACTGATTTGGGACAAATATTTGAATTACATATTTGCATTATTCTCACAGTATTGGGTTATTGATTGTGATTAATAAAAAGAGGTTATAAAGCGCGCTAAAATATATATAAACGTGAAACATGAACTGAGGACTGGAGCAATAAAATGAAGTGATATAACATAGGTAACATATATAAACAAAATAAATTGTGATCAAATAGTAAATAATATAATGCGCCAAATAATTTGGTTATGGTAGTTATAATGCTGGTCTTTTATAGTTTTTTAATCCCAATGAAATGCTCTCCTAATTGACTTCTGTTGAAGATCAATTACAAAAACCATGCTAAGTTTCTGCCCACCTTCATCCCTGCATCAAAATGTCTGAAAACGGTTTATTTTGAAAAAATGTAATGGTGATTTTCAAACTAAAAAGCCAACATAACCTTTCAGTTATACAGTATATCAATAAGTACAAGCACCAACACATGTAGGGAAAAGTCTTAATGCATAAAAACATTCAGACCACAGTCAACATTTGCAAGCACCGGGGTCGATTTACTAAAACTGGAGTGTGCAAAATCAGGTGCAGCACTGCATAGAAACCAATCAGCTTTTTTTGTCAAAGTTTAATTGAACAAGCTGAAGTTAGAAGCTGATTGGCTACCATGAACAGCTGCACCAGATTTTGCACTCTCCAGTTTTAGTAAATCAACCCCACTTTGTCTTAGGATGTTATAATGTACAAAATGAAAAATGATCTTCATTCTCACTTTAGAGCTGTATTTGTAATGCATTATGAGCGGTTGGGTAACCAAATATAACCAATTAACACTGTAATCTAGTTTATAATCCGTGCAGATAAAACATGGGACTAGAAACCTTTTTTCTGTACATAGTTTTGCTTCACTCTACCATAATGAGCAAAAATTTGCACACATATATCCCATTTTTTGTATTTCTTCTATTTGTCCCTGACTGTTAGAGGTATAGAAATGCCATAAACAGAAAGTGCCTTTCATAGGAGAGGTCATCTAAAACTATAACAGCCCGTTTAGATGCAAATACTCAATGGAATTCCTAGGTTTTTGTATTCCTGTGTAAACCTTTAATAAAACAACTGAAAAAGTATGATGTATACAATCTGTAACTTTTCTGACTTTTATATGCTTCTTATGGCTTGTCCGTAGTCTGGAGATGAAGAACGCATAAAGGAAAACACACTTTTTTATGAGTAGTTGGAAAGATATAAAACCTGCCAGAAAACGGTAGTACAATGTAACAATAAACAGTTTTATTATTAGTCTTGTGTAAAAGGCTCACAAAACAGACATTGAGTGGTCCCGTCCTCATACTGGGCACCAATGGAGTAAATTATCAACTAAACTGCTTAATGTGTACTGACAACTAATGAAGTGATTAGTGCACAACATGTTACTATGATGATGGAAGTAAAAGGATTCTGAGATGTTATTATACTTTTTGTGCTTTAGCTTTGCTGTGTTTTGTTAAACAGTTCAATTGAACAAGGTTAGAAAAAAAAAAAAATCTTTTCCCGAGGCACTGGACAAAAAGAGAAGAATTCTTCCCCACAGTGTTCCTTTATGTGTTCTAAATATCTTTCACTGAAACCATCCCTAGGAAATGTCACAATGCCTAGAACTTTGGTATATAGGCTAAAAATGTGTTTTTGAGCTTCAAAAAATGCCTAAATGCTACAGTTTCCATGGGTAGGTGACTCATTCTTTCTTTATAATTGTGATAAGCTGCCATCTGGCTCTACCCTACATTAAGAAGGTTGACCTAATTTGGATCTACACATTATATTTAATCTTTTATTGGATACAGGAAATCTTCAATTAACTTTTTCTTTCTAAATTGAGATATTCCTTAAGGAGGAAGTATTAAGCTAAAGCTTGGATCAAGGAGATAATATTGTATGTTATATGACAATGAAAACGCCCAACTATCCTCCTGGGTTCACAGCAAATTCCCCTGCCCCATTTTCACATCTCTTTCAATGCACTTTAAAGCAAAATCCTGCCAGTTTTTAATTCTGTCTGTCACTCAGGTAAAGAAATACCCCCTATACACACACACACAAACACACACACAAACACACACACACAAACACAAACACACACACACAAACACACGTGGTCCTGCTGAGCTTCTTGGTAACTCTGGAGTCAATTTATAGTTACTTTGATACTCAGGTTGAAAAAAGATACATCTAGCTCAACCAATAGAAAAAATTAATAGAAAACCTCCATATATACATTCAGTTGATCCAGAGGAAGGCAAAAAAAAAAAAAACTATGGTCCAATTAAAAAAAATATTTTCTGATCCCCTGAAAGCAATCAGATGTGCCCTGGATCAAGAATCTCTGATGTTATTACTTATAAATGTCCTTATCTAGTTATTTTTTGCATACTTAGGAATGCATCCAGCTCTTTTTTAATCTACTGAGCTGGCCAGAACTAGTTTCTGAGTCTTTACCACAATTTCGCAGCTCTTACTATGAAGAAGCCTTTCCTTTTGTGGTTAAATCTCTTTTTCTCCAGATGTAAAGCGTGCCCCCTTGTTCTTTGTAATGACTTTACAAAAAATCTGCTGTATATGTGAGCAAAAATGCAAATTTACAGTTTTGTTTTATCTTTTGTACATACAGCAGGGATGTGCAGAAGCTTTAGACATACTTCTGAAATGACCTCATTGTGATTAATGTAAATAAATCATAATCTGAAGCTGAAGTGGCATTGTCGCTGAAGTTGCTGCTTTTACACTGGAGACTTGAATTGATGAGAAATGCTACTGATGGAAAGCAACTTTATATTGCAGGACAGATGCTTTCATATGCTCATATATAATTGTTAGTACAGGAAGGCCTCACACAATTGTAAGTGAGATCTACTAACCCATTTTGATCTACTACCACACAACTAAAACTAATCTAGAATTATTTGACATAATTTATCACAATTAAATCCATGCACACTTAAAGTGTTTGTTACCTCAACACTTCATATTCCTGATATGTGCCCGCTGTCCCATATGTGTACTGGTACGAGAATGTATCTGTTCTCTTTGTATTCCTTCCTTTAGGTGAAATCCCTGGTGTTTCGTGCTAGTTCCCTTGCTTTCCTATTAACCACTTCAGCCCCAGAAGGTTTTACCCCCGTAATGACCAGGCCATTTTTTGCGATACTGTGCTACTTTAACTGACAATGGACGGTCATGCAACGCTGTACCCACATAAGATTGATGTCCTTTTTTTCCTACAAATAGAGCTTTTCTTTGGTGGTATTTGATCACCTCTGCTCTTTTATTTTTTGCGCTATAAACAAAAAAAAGTGACAGTTTTGAAAAAAAACAAGATTTTTTACTTTCTGCTATAAAACACACCCTCCTCTAACTGTCTATATATATATACACACACATAAATGCACCTATGCACATGCCCATAGGATAGCAGAACGTGCCACACCCATCCACATAGGCTCCACCTTCCCTGTGAACAAAAGGGAAAGTGTGTAAATCTATCAGGTATCCACAATAGCAATTTCTGTGTAAGGCCCCTTTCACACGAGGCGGGCTCCGTTTCTACGGAGCCCGCCTCGGTCCGCCGGCTCAGTGGGAGATCAGTCCGTTGATCTCCGCTGAGCTGGCGGATGACAGGTCCCTCTCTGCTCACTGAGCGGGGAGGGGCTTGTCAGGCGCCGCTGCCGCCTATGGAGGGATCGGACGAAAACGGACAGCGTGTCCGTTTTCGTCAGATCTCACCCGATCCGATCCGCCAGCGACGGATCTGGACGTAGAGCCATACGTCTGCTTTTAGCGGATCGGACGGGGTCGGATGTCAGCGGACATGTCTCCGCTGACATCCGACGCTCCATAGGCTAACATGGATCGCCCGTTCAGGTCCGCCGTCAAAACTGACAGGCGGACCTGAACGGTCCGATCGTGTGAAAGGGGCCTAAGAGTATAGCCTAGTAGCCTCATAGTTCACATGAAAAGCCGTAGGACAATCCAAAATTAATCCATATATATGAAGCTTTACAATTGCTGGGTAGTTATCAAACTCAAAGATGGATTCTAACCTGTTCATATTGGGTGTTCCTGCATCTTCAGATGTAGCAATCTAGCGCTGATGGATTGCATGCTCCATGTCCCAATCAGTGCTAGAGGGATACATCTGAATATCACCGTTCTGCCTCTCTCTCTCTTTCCTCCGGACCCGCTGATTGGCTCCCCCTCGGTCCAATGGGCGCACGCTTTCCCAAAGTATCTATTGCATGAAATGATGTACAGGTACGTGATTTTGTGCAATAAAGCCACCCTGCCGCAGTAAATATGCAGTAGGCGGTCTTTAAGTGGTTAAAAAGTGACCACACTAAGCAGGAGAGCACACCATGGTCAGTTCTCTAGCTATGCTGGGAACTAAGCATGCTCTGCTCCAATGATCAGACTTGTTCTGACACGCCCCTGCTGCACAGCCATTCACTGGGAAGCTCAGCGCACTGCTGCTTCTCCTTCCCCCAGCTCTTATGCAGCTGAGAACAGAGGGAATGTGATCACTTATAAAAAAGAAATAAAGGTATTTAAAATGTTTTTTATATCTATACAAAAATGTTTTGCCTTTCATTACTATTTTAAACTGTATGGGTTGTTTTACAAGGTGATCGTTGATAATCACTTTAACCTTTTCATGCTGGCGCCTCCCGACGGTTTAAGAGATTTATGATGCCGGGAGGCGGGGCTTAAGAGCACTTGACCACCGTGAACAAAGATTGGTAAGTTTGTAATGTTGATATGATCAGTCACAGGGAGCCCGTAATACTTGTGAATAGTATTTGTCATCGGTCTTCTGTACAGCTTCCACCGTGATCACTTATAAAAAAGGGAAAAAAAGGTATTTACAGGTGATACTCGAAAAATTGGAATATCGTGCAAAAGTTCATTTATTTCAGTAATGCAACTCGAAAGGTGAAACTAATATATGAGATAGACTCATTACATGCAAAGCAAGATAGTTCAAGCTGTGATTTGTCATAATTGTGATATGGCTTACAGCTCATGAAAACCCCAAAGCAACAATCTCAGAAAATTAGACTATTACATGCAAGCAATAAAACAAGGATTGTACATAGAACAATATTGGACCTCTGAAAAGTATAAGCATGCATATGTACTCAGTACTTGGTTTGGGCCCCTTTTGCAGCAATTACTGCCTCAATGCGTCGTGGCATGGAAGCTATCAGCCTGTGGCACTGCTGAGGTGTTATGGAAGACCAGGATGCTTCAATAGCAGCCTTTAGCTCTTCTGCATTCTTCAGTCTCATGTCACTCATCTTTCTCTTGTCAATGCCCCATAGATTCTCTATGGGGTTCAGGTCAGGTGAGTTTGCTGGCCAATCAAGCACAGTAAACCCACAGTCACTGAACCAGGTTTTGGTGCTTTTGGCAGTGTGGGCAGGTGCCAAGTCCTGCTGGAAAATGAAGTCAGCATCCCCATAGAGCTCATCTGCGGAAGGAAGCATGAAGTGCTCCAAAATCTCCTGGTAGACGGCTGCATTGACCCTGGACTTAATGAAGCACAGTGGACCAACACCAGCAGAAGACATGGCTCCCCAAATCAACGAAGACTGTGGAAACTTCACACTGGACTTCAAGCATCTTGCAGTGTGTGCCTCTCCATTCTTCTCCATACTCCTAGTCCTTGGTTTCCAAATGAGATGCAAAATTTGCTCTCATCAGAAAAAGAGGACTTTGGACCACTGAGCAACAGACCAGGTCTGTTTTTCTTTAGCCCAGGTAAGACGCTTCTGACGTTGTTTGTTGTTCAGGAGTGGCTTGACAAGAGGAATACGACATTTCGACATTTAAAGCCCATGTTCAAGATCCGTCTGTGTGTGGTGGCTCTTGATTCACTGACTGCAGCCTCAGTCCACTCCTTGTGAAAGTCCCCAACACTTTTGAATGGCCTTTTCCTGACAATCCTCTCCAGGCTGCGGTCATCCCTGCTGCTTGCGCACCTTTTTCTTCCACAATTTTGCCTTCCACATAACTTTCTATTAATGTGCTTTGATACAGCACTTTGGGAACATCCAACTTCTTTTGCAATTACCTTTTGAGGCTTTCCCTCCTTATGGAGGGTGTCAATGATGGTTTTCTGCACAACTGTCAGGTCAGCAGTCTTTCCCATGATTATGATTCCTACTGAACCAGACTAAGAGACCATTTAAAGGCTCAAGAACCCTTTGCAGGTGTTATGGCTTAATTAGCTGATTGGGACACTTTGAGCCTAGAATATTGCACCTTTTCACAATATTCTAATTTTCTGAGATTGTGGATTTGGGGTTTTCATGAGCTGTAAGCCATTATCATCACAATTATGACAAATCACGGCTTGAACTATCTTGCTTTGCATGTAATGAGTCTATGTCATATATTAGTTTCACCTTTTAAGTTGCACTAGTGAAATAAATAAACTTTTGCTATTCTAATTTTTCAAGTATCACTTGTATAGTGTTTTTTTATATCTATACAAAAATGTTTTGCCTTTCGTTTCTATTTTAAACTGAATGGGTTGTTTTACAGGGTGATCGCTTACAATCACTTTAAAGCTGATCTTCTTTAAATAAGGCAAATCAGTCCTTTTATCAAATAATATTTGTTCAAAGCATATTATATATTAATTTTCACATTGTATTTCAGTTATTTCTAACCTACTCCTAATATCAGAATGATCTTGAAATTTGTATTTTTTTTTTTTTTGTGAGTAGGCACTGCCGTGTCACAAATTTCTCAGAGCTTGCCTTCTGAAGTACAGAGGTGCTGTGAAAAGGCATTTTAGGAGGCTGAGTCAGTACAGGAATCACTACTTGCAGGTAGCATGATACCATGGGATATATAGTCCTTAGAAATTAAAGGTGAACAGCTGTCAATGACCTCTTGTCAGCTGTCAGAGAGATTGTGTTAATTTTCATGTGCTAATGTTTGCAGGCATTGAAGCTTAACTAAGCATGCCAAGTGCACTTCTACTGACACGACACAAACCCTTCCAAGTTCAAGTCTGTGCTTCCAGCTTCCTCCCACCTGTGCTCTTACACTGCCTTAGCAGTTCTATTTGTAACCCCAGGGGTGCTCTGATAGGAATTGTGCAAGAGGCCACCCTCATCATCTCAAGCTCCTCATTCAATTACATGACAACAGCAGAAGGGAAGCTGCAAAGCATGTAGAGAATCCAGGAAGTTGTGGAAAGAGATGGCCAGCAGACACACAGCACTCGCAGCATGAAAGGAGATTTTCCAAGTAAGTTTTTATTGGATTGTCAAATATAATTACTGTTTGCATTGTTATTATAATGCTGATGCTATAAAATGAAAGTGTATGCTGTTACTAAAGAATTATTTACATTTTACTTAAATGCATATGTTCATATAAAAGTATTCATACCCCTTGAAATTTTCCACATTTTGTCATGTTACAACCAAAAAAGTAAATGTATTTTATTGGGATTTTATGTGATAGACCAACACAAAGTGGCACATAATTGTGAAATGGAAGGAAAATGATAAATGGTTTTTCTAATTTTTTTACAAATAAATATCTGAAAAGTGTGGCGTGTGTTTGTATTCAGCCCCCCTGAGTCAATACTTTGTAGAACCACCTTTCACTGCAATTACAGCTGCAAGTCTTTTTGGGGATGTCTCTGTCAGCTTTGCACATCTAGAGAGTGACATTTTTGCCTGTTCTTCTTTGCAAAATAGAGCAAGCTCTGTCAGATTGGATGGAGAGCGTCTGTGAACAGAAATTTTCAAGTCTTGCCACAGATTCACAATTGGATTTAGGTCTGGACTTTGACTGGGCCATTCTAACACATGAATAGGTTTTGATCTAAACCATTCCATTGTAGCTGTGGATGTCCTGCTGGAAGGTGAACCTCTGCGCCAGTCTCAAGTCTTTTGCAGATTCTAACAGGTTTTCTTCTAAGATTGCCCTATATTTTCCTCCATCCATCAACTCTGACAAGCTTCCCTATCCCTGCCACCACCATGTTTCATGGTGGGGATGGTGTGTGCAGTGTTAGAATTTTGCCACACATAGTGTTTTTCTGTTAGTACAAAAATCTATGTTGGTGTCATCTGATGTGAGCACCTTCTTCCACACATTTGCTGTGTCCCCCACATGGCTTTGCGCAACTGCAAATGGGATTTGCTATGGCTTTCTTTCAACAATGGCTTTCTTCTTGCCACTCTTCAATAAAGGCCAGATTTCTGGAGTGCATGACTAATATTTGTTCTATGGACAGATTCTCCCACCTGAGCTGTGGATCTCTGCAGCTCCTCCAGAGTTACCATGGGCCTCTTGGCTTCTTCTCTGATTAATGCTTTCCTTGCCCGGCCTGTCAGTTTAGGTGGATGACCATGTCTTGGTAGGTTTGGAGTTGTGCCATACTCTTTCCATTTTCAGATGATGGCTTGAACAGTGCTCCGCGAGATGTTCGAAGCTTGGGATATTTTTTTCTAACCTAACCCTGCTTTAGACTTCTCCACATCTTTATCTCTGACCTGTCTGGTGTGTTCCTTGGCCTTCATTATTCTGTTTGTTCACTAAGGTTCTCTAACAAACCTCTGAGAGCTTCACAGAACAGCTGTATTTATACTGAGATTAAATTACACACAGGTGGACTCTATTTACTAATGAGGTGACTTCTGAAGGCAACTGGTTCCACTAAATTTTAGTCATGGGTATCAGAGTAAAGGGAGATGAATACAAATGCACGCTGCACTTTTCAGATATTTATTTGTAAAATATTTTGAAAACCATTTATCATTTTCCTTCCTCTTCACTTTGTGTTGGTCTACAACATAAAATCCCAATAAAATACATTTACGTTTTTGATTGTAACATGACAAAATGTGAAAAATGTCAAGGGGTATAAATACTTTTTCAAGGCACTGTATCCGACTGGTTGCTAAGGGCAAGTATCCCAAGTTTTCTTTTCCTCCTTTTAAAAATGCACACTATCGTTCAGTAGTTTCTAGAGTTTTTACTCTTTGTATGTGAAGAGGTGCTATTTTAATCAACACAAATGGAAAATAAAAATACAGGGTTAGAATAGCATCCCCTTAACAAGTATGCTAGATAATAAAGGATTGCAAACCTTCTAATCACAATTGAATAGCAGTATATGATTATCTTTTTTGGCACTTTCCATGCCACGGGGTTGGTCTTTAAGTACCAGTTGGCATTGCAAATTAGGAATTATTACTAAACAGTTTTTGTTTTGCTACAGGTGTTTAACTTCTCTTACCTAACAATAACAATATTGTTTCCATTGCGCATTTTTAAAATGTTTTGGGCAAAAGAAAAGAAATGATAAAACTGAGACATCAATAGATTGGTTATAGGCAGATCTCTGACTGAGAGCAGGAAAGCAGGAAAACAGCTGCTTATATTTGGTGTTATTACCAGAGAGCAGGGACCCTATTATCTCCAGCTTGACCGACATGTGGTTGTATTGCAAATTATTAAAGATTTGATGTCTTTTCTTATTAAGGGTGACGATCACACATCTGGTTGAATGTTATAAATCTCTGTCTGCAGCAATGAATGTTTCCAACATTAACACACTCTATTAATTTCTACATTGCCCCATAGGCTGCAAGTAGAGTTGCCACCTCATCCCTTTAAACCCGAACACATAGGAATTACACAGGTTCTGTGGCTGATTAAGGTGGTAAATAAACTCTCTTGGTGCCTTATCTGCATTTAATTAGAACCTGTTTAATTCATATGTGTTTGGGTTTAAAGGGATGAGGTGGCAACCCTAGCTGCAAGTCACCACAAGGTATGGTTGAATACATTATGTTTCTTATCTATAAGATACTGTATATAGGTGAATACATAGATATAAAGATCATCATCAAATTGATATGCAGAAATATGCAGGTACAGTAAGAAAAATGCCCCTGGATATGCTAGAGGATACTTTCCTACGATGTTACAGCTGGAGGAGTACTGTCCTTTAGTTCCCTGAAGGTGCTACTAAAGATGCTCCTAGCTGAGCAGCATAAAAATAAGACATTTAACGCATCAGCCTGGGACCAATGATTAAAAAAAGACAATGATAGTTTTCCTTTAACAGAATATAATAGAAAACAAAAGGGAACCCAAAACAGATCTGAACTGAATTAAATACTCATATACCTACCCAGGACTCTAACAGCAATGTTACTATGTTGATAAATGCAAATTTATGCACTTGGGGGCTAGAAACATGTGCATACTAGAAAGAGAACAGCTGGGGGAGTCAATGGTGGAGAAGGATCTGGGTGTTCTGGTAGATCATAAGCTTAATAATGGCATGCAATGCAAAGCTGCAGTTTCCAAAGCAAGCAAACCCCTTTCTTGTATTAAGAAAGGTATGTACTGCAGAGAGAGAGATATCATTTTGTCCCTGTACAAATCGTTAGTAAGAGCTCACCTGGAGTATGCAGTTCAGTTTTGGGCACCAGTTCATAAAAAGGATATTGGGGAACTGGAGAAAGTGCAGAGAAGGGCAGCCAAACTGATAAGAGGCATGGAGGAACTCAGCTATGAGGAATGATTAGAGGAACCCAATCTATTCTCTGTTGAGAAGAGGAGATTAGGGGGATATGATTAACATGTATAAATACATAAGTGGTCCATATAGTGAACTTGGTGTTGAGTTATTCACTTTAACCACCTCAATACAGGGCACTTACACCCCCTTCCTGCCCAAGGCATTTTTCAGTTTTCAGCGCTGTCGCATTTTGAATGACAATTGCGCGGTCATGTTACACTGCACCCTAATTACATTTTTATCATTTTTTCTCCACAAATAGAGCTTTCTTTTGGTGGTATTTGATCACCTCTGCGGTTTTTATTTATTGCGCTATAAACAAAAGAAGAGGGACAATTTTGAAAAAACACAATATTTTTTACTTTTTGCTATAATAAATATCCAATTTTTTTTTTTTTTAACAAATTTTTTCCTCAGTTTAGGCCGATATGTATTCTTCTACATATTTTTGGTTAAAAAAAATTGCGATAAGCGTATATTGATTGGTTTGCGCAAAAGTTATAGCGTCTACAAAATAGGGGATAGATTTATAGCATTTTTATTATTTATTTATTTTTTACTAGTAATGGTGGCGATCTGCAATTTTTATTGTGACTGCGATATTGCGGCAGACACATCGGACACTTTTGACACATTTTTGGGACCATTCACATTTATACAGCGATCATTGCTATAAAATTGCATTGATTACTGTGTAAATGTGACTGGCAGGGAAGGGGTTAACACTAGGGGGTGCTCGAGGGGTTAAAGTATGACCTAAGGAGGTGATTCTAACTGTGGGGGGAGGGGACTGACTGGGGGAGGTGACCGATCGCTGTCCCTATGTACAAGGGACACACCATCGGTCTCCTCTCCTCTCTGACAGGACGTGGATCTGTGTTTACATGCACAGATCCACGCTCTTGCTCTGTTACCCGGCAATCGCGGGTGCGCGGCGGACATCGCGGCCGCCGGGCACGCGCACCGGGTCCCGAGCGACGCAGCGCGCCCCCCCTAGTGGCTCGGGAGGGCGAGGACGTCATATGACGTCCTCCCAGAACAACAGAAGCCTCGTCCCGCCGTCATATGACGGTGGGCGGTGGCTTAGTGGTTAAGGTCATCACAGAGGACAAGGGGGCACTCTTTATGTCTGGAGGAAAAGAGATTTAATCTCCAAATACGGAAAGGGTTCTTCGCAATAAGAGCTGTGAAAATGTGGATTAGACTTCCTATGAGGTGGTTCTGACTAACTCAGTAGATTGTTTTAAGAAAGGTCTGGATTCATTCCTAGATACACATAATATAACTGGATGCTAATATTTATGGGTAAAGTTGATCCAGGGAACATCCAATTGCCTCTTGGGGGATCGTAAAGGAATTATTTTCCCTTGCTGGAGCAAATTGGATCATGCTTTATTGTTTTTTTTTTGCCTTCCTCTGAATCAACTGTGGGTAAAGGATTGTATATATAGGATTGTATATTTTTCCCCCCTTCTATTGCTTGAACTGGATAGACTTTTTCAACCAGACTAACTATGTAACTATGTTATAAGCTCTGCCTTCCATATGCTTCCATTATCAGAATGTATAATTCATTCCACTGTAATCCCTATTTATTTTTACTAAACAGAATGCAGCAGGAAAAGCAAAATTCTCTAGTTTGGCTTCCTAAAGGCTGTAGTAGATCAGAGCAGGTGCTCCCAACTGGGAGATCTTGCTCATAAAGATATAAGAAGCCAATGGATCATTCAAACCATCTTCATTCAAATAAATATTAAAGGAGTTATTTGATCACAGCATACACTTACATTTTATATCACCAGCATTGTAATAGCAATACAATCAATAATTATTATTAACAATACAATATAAGCTTACGTTCATGTTGTTGAGTTCTGCCTGACTGTTGGCATCTTTTTGCATAACTTCCTGGATTCCTTGCATGTCTTGCAGCTTCTCCTCTGCTACTTTTGATTTCTAGAGGACTACATCTCCCATGGTACCTTGCTGCATGCAAGCAGTGATTCCTCTACTGACTCCGCCTACTGAAACTCCTCCCCCAACACAACTGTAGCTGAGAGGCAGGCTCTGTGTGACGCATCAGCACTTACTCACAGGATATAGTAAATACGTTTCAGAGACTTCAAGGAAATATATGTGTGGAAGCTTAAAAGATTTCAAGATTGTTCAGATAAAAGGAGTAGGCTAGAAATAATTTAAATACATTGTGGAAATTAATATATGATTTTATATTTTGACCATATTAGATACACTTCAAATTATCAACCCTTAAAATCTAACTCGAGTTAAAAAAAAAAAAACCCTTGCAATGGGTCGATTACAGTCCCAATAACACAGCTCCTGCAGCGCTTACATAAAGTGCATATATCAAACAGTGGGGACAGGGGAGTGGGGCACATTACACAGCATGCCTTTATGAAGCACTTCAGCACTTTTTGTATGGAATTTGGATCAACAAGCACTTTATTGAAGATTTCTGAAAAGACTTTGTCATATATGTAATATAAAACATTTTTTTGCACTGTTTGATATATGCACTTTATGTAATCTGTGAGCGCTGTGTTATTGGGACTGTATTAGTGAAGTGGTTTAGCACTTGGTGAAGAGCAACTGTGTAAACAAGGCAGATCGCAATTCTAACAGAAGGGAAGGCATGGATTCTGTGTCTCTGCAAGGCAGGGTAGAGGATCCATGCCTTCCCCTAGTAAAAGCACACAATGAACCCTTTTATTGCCCCTGATGTTAACCCCTTCCCAGTCAGTGTCATTAGTGCAGTGACAGTGCATATTTTTAGCAATGATCACTGTATTAGTGTCACTCCCCAATCACAGTCCCGCTATAAGTCACTGATCACCGCCATTACTAGTAAAAAAAAAAAAAAAATTCCATAGTTTGTAGATACTATAACTTGTGCGCAAACCACTCAATATACGCTTATTGGGATTATTGGGATTTTTTTACCAAAAATATGTAGCAGAATACATATTGGCCTAAATTTATGAAGATATTAGATTAGATCAAATACCACCAAAAGAAAGCTCTATTTGTGAGAAAAAAGAACATAAATTTTATTTGGGTACAGTGTTGCATGACCGCGCAATAGTCAGTTAAAGCAGTGGTGTTTTGCAAAAAAAATGGCCTGGTCATGAAGGGGGTAAATCTCCCGGTGTCAAGTGGTTTAGGTGTAAATATTTACTTTCACTCCTTGCTACAGCAGACTCCCTCCAGCACTGTGACCGGTCATCCACAGCTGCTCTGTAAGCTTGACTGGCTCTGGTCAAACTCCAGCCTCCTTAGCAAGCCATACAGATTAATGTGCCTACATGGTACAATGATGACATTGAGGCTCCACCCACAGACCAGAGCTTCAGGCAGAGAAGAAGAACGCTGGAGCCAGGTGGAGCGAGGAATTAGGTAAGTGAAAAAGACTGCTCAACACTCCCTCCTAGACATAATAAGCAATTCAAGTGATTGTAGGCAGAAGGCTTTTTTCTTAATTCTATAAATTCTATACATTAAGATAAAAAAGCCTCCTGTGTGTAGCAGTCGCCCTCACCCCCCTGCACATATATCTAGATATAGATATATATATATAATTTTTTTGCAAATAGTCAAAAATGAAAAACACCTGTAAACGAAACGCGTCTAAACACGAGGTGCCGCGTTTACAAGCTGTTACAGGCATTTCAAATGCCTCTGAACAACCATTCTGAATGCATTTCTTTGCTTTCCAAAAAATGCTTAGAAACGACTATCCTGTGTACATGTACTGATCAGATAACAGAGGACAGGGGCAGGTGAAAAAAAACGCCCAACTGCTCCTAAACATCCGTTTACCAGCAGCAGTGTACATGAAGCCTTAAAGTTAAATCTGCCCTTGCAGATTTAGGGTGGGGTGGGGGCACTGCAAGGACGGATTTTTTTTTTTTCATTTTCCTTGAGTTGGGCTTTAAAGTGATTGTAAAGGATCATTTTTTTTTTTAAATAACAAACATGTCATACTTACCTCCACTGTGCAGCTCGTTTTGGCTGAGAACATCCTCTTCTGAGGTCCCCCGGCGGCTCTCACGGCTGCTCCCCACATCAGATAAGCCCCTAGGAGAAGCGCTCTCCCGAGGGGGTTACCTTGCGGGCACGCTCCCGAGTCCATCATTTGCATCCACAGACACAAATGCCAGACTCGCCTCGCCCCCCCCCCCCGAGCCCGTGTCATTGGATTTGATTGACAGCAGTGGGAGCCAATGGCTGGGCTGCTATCAATCTATCCAATCAAGAGCCGGGACCCCGTTGAGAGAGGGACAGCGCATCCCCGCCGAGGAGATGAAGGGGCTCGGGTAAGTAAAACGGGGGGGGGGGGGGGGGGCGGTGACTGCCAGGTGTTTTGGTGTTTTTTTACCTTAATGCATAGGATGCATTAAGGTGAAAAAACATAAAGGTTTACTACCCCTTTAAAGCAAACTGAAAATTCAACATTAAAATAGATGTATCTTAACTGTATTAGTTGACAGGAGGACTTACAAATTCTGTTCAGCCATTCTTGTGACCCAGGCACCCTTGCCACAGAGTCTATTGATTTGACAATGAGGGAGAAGCAGCTCACCCACGAGGTCAATGCAATACAGCCTGATTAGCTCACACTGCTGCCCTTCTTGCAGATCTTTCATGTCCATCTGTATAGCTAATAATCTGACTCAGATAGTTGTACTTGTTACATTAAAAAAAATGTTATAACATTTTAAATAGAAAATACCTGGTTTAAATAGGGATCCTATTTGCTTGGAGTTCAGTTCTATTATTTTAATTAGTGATAAGAAGCATGGTCTTTTCAAAACACGCACAATTATTATTTTAGTGTTTGCCTCTTTAATTGTCCTGTTTATGTCTTGGGTTGGATTCCACAGCTAGTTTCCATTATGACAATTTTTTCCCCAGGTTTGTATATTTGGTCAGTACATTGGCTGCATCAATATGCAAATGTGATTGACGCCAACATTTTGCTCTTTATTCATGAACCTGATAATGATGTACATGGCTCAGAGCCCATCATATGCTGCATCTAGTGCTGGATACAGGGCTACTCAACCACAACAGAAAAAATATTTTTCTTTGCTTGTTTTGGCACCTTATCCACATCATGAACGCCTTACAATTGTTAAGACTAATATTCAGAAGATCTTGAAAAGGTGTTAAAATGTAAACCATGCTGGTCTTTTATTTGAAGACAAATTCGAGAAAACAGCTTTTAGGTGGATGCCAGTTCTTGTGCTGTATGCTACATGTGCACATGTTTGCATTTATATAAAATCACATACACCTGTCCAGCTCCTATAAAGCAACATTCGGTGAGAATTGAGGAGGAAAATACTGATTGATGTGATCTCATTTGTCACCATTTCCTCGGTGTGTGTCCCCAGGGTGTGGGCATCACTCAGCAATGTTAATCATACTGACGCCCCTGTAACTGTGTCATGGAAAGAGGGAGCTATAAACATCTGAGGCACCATCCAACAAGAGATCTGAGGACCACGTGCCTTCTACCTACTCATACAGGAGGCCTACACAGAGAGACTGTTCTTTGCCGTTTTACAATAAATTATTTAGGTGGGAAAGCTGAACAAAAGAAACTCAGCATAAATATAATCTTTGTCATGTATGTGTGAAGATCAAAGTTTCTCCTAGGAGGTCTTGTACTGTGGATGCTGTTCCTAAAAAATGCAAATACAGGGTAAAGGACTAGTAACTGGCATTGCCTGTAGGCTCAGGCCACTTAATATTTTCTCAAAAAATGCAGTGGACAGTGGCACAGGCTGTAGTATATGGAATGCATACATATTGACTCTTGTATACACATGAGTCCATACAAGAGTCCTTTGAGCTCTCTAGCTCTGTGTGAGAAGACAGTCTATAGTATCAGGGCAGCCTTGCAGGGGGAGTTGAAGCACACTCCAAACATGTGAAGAAAAAACAGGAAATAAGCGCCTCTAAGTAAGACTGTTATGTTTAACAGACAAAGTGTATTAAAAAAAACTCATTGTCGTATCTTTAGATCAGTAGAGTCCAGTGAAAATGCACGATCTTCATCTTGGCTGTCAGCAGTGATCTCATCCTGTTGATCTATGTGGGGTCTGTATCCTGACAAGCAGGAGTCTCTCAGCACTCAAACGGGATCCAGAACAAGGTCTGGAACGCAGCTGGTGGATCGCAGGAGAGGGCTGGAACACAGCGTATGGCGGGATGGTGTCACGGACGTGAAGCGACTCAGTTCGCATTTGTAGCGCTATACAAATTCTTCATTCATTCACGGACGTTATAGCAACGCGTTTCAGAGCGTGCACACTGGGAAGATGTTTGCAGTGCGCGCTCCTTTGTCAAGCTAACGAGAATAGGCCGTAAACAGCTTTTTTATGTGCCTTGGTGGTGCAATTACAATTTTCCCCACCAGGTGGCAGCACCACCTAGGCACATAAAAAGGCTGTTTACGGCCTATTCTCGTTAGCTATTCTCGACAAAGGTGCATTCATCACTGCAAGATGTTTCCTATGGGAAATTCCCCCAGGGCAACTGTTATGTTATACCTCAGTATGTCTCATTTATTTTTCTCCCATGGGGAGGCCCTTTTCCTACTGAGTGTGGGGGGGGGGGGGGGGGTAGGTGGTATTGACCCCATGGCGAATTGCCATCCATATATTGTAAACCAGACAAGATTGATATGGTTAAGAGGATGACACTGCACCTTATCTTCACTGTTCAAAAGTTAATGTATTGGAACATGAAAAATATATGCTTAAAATGTGGTGCTTATACAAAGTTTTGTATTTCTTTGTACCTTTCTATCCTTTTTAAAAATAACGATAAAAACAATTGAAAGATAAAACATTATTGAATCGCTATTGTATTCCCAATAATGAGCTGGGGCCAGATGTGTCTGCAGCACCCCACCCCTCTCTATAGGCCTTTACACAAACAGTTGGCTAATGTGTCCTTCTGACCACAAGGCATCACTGGATTTATCAGCTGCCTGAGGGAAGTCAGATTGTGTTTGCATGATTAACCACCCTCTAGTATCTATGGTAGCCTTTAGTTCCCTGGAGCCCACATCTGGCAAAATGAACTTATGCTGTGGCCACAGTTTACAGTTGTTTTTGCTTTCTCCACATAAGTGCTTGAAACAATATGAGGATCATCATTCATAGACTTCCTATGTATCGATATATTATTTGAGAAAGCTTGGAATTGCTACCTCTTGCTCTGTGTTACACACTAATGAGGAAGTCAAGGAAACTGCGGGGATAGTAACATTTAAAGGACCTGTAGGGAGCTCAAATGTGGAAGCATTATTTGTAAAAGGAATGTAATGACATCACTAGCAGTCTCCTGTGACATATACAGTGCTGTGTCTTGGCCTAGGCCTAGGGCGGCACTTTGTGGGGGGGCAGCGGCTTTTTTGCCGCCCCCACATGAAACCCCCCCGACCCGTCCTCCCCACGTCCCGTACAGATACAGCCTCCCGCAGCTTGCCTTGCTATATATAATGTGCACCGCACTCAGCACTGGCAGGAAGGAGCGTGTACTTGGCGGGGGGGGGGGGGTGGAGCGACTGCCGCACCCATAAAACAGACCATGAGTGACTGTCAGTGTCACTGGCCATACCTGGTGTACGATGCACATACTGGTGGAGGTAGAGCCGGAGCCTAATGCTCCGCCTATCCACCTCCGCATGGCATCATTGCAATGCTCTCCAGCTCAGGAGTCGAACGGGGACGGGTCTCTCTGTAACCAGAGGAGGAGGAGGAGCAGCGAGAGAGAGGAGGAGGACGACGGCGGCAGAAACCCTCAGGTAATTGATGAGAGCAAGTGAATCCATTTACATATATCCATTATGGATATATGCAAATGGATTGAAACAGTGAGCCAGGACCAATTTAAAAACTTGTATATGGTTACCCCCCAGGCAGCCCACCAAACGCAGCCACTGTGCCATCAAACGCAGCCACTGTGCCCATCAAATGCAGCCACTGTGCCCATCAAACGCAGCCACTGTGTCCATCAAATGCAGCCACTGTGCCCATCAATTGCAGCCACTGTGCCCATCAATCGCCGCCACTGTGCCCATCAATCGCCGCCACTGTGCCCATCAAATGCAGCCACTGTGCCCATCAAATGCAGCCACTGTGCCCATCAATTGCAGCCACTGTGCCCATCAATCGCCGCCACTGTGCCCATCAAATGCAGCCACTGTGCCCATCAAATGCCACCATTGTGCCAATCAAATGCAGCCACTCTGCCAATCAAATACAGCCACTGTGCCCATCAAACGCAGCCACTGTGCCATATCAAACGCTGCCACTGTGCCCCCTAACACTGCACTAACCTGTCTCGGTGGGACAGCTCCTCGATGTCTTCTCCCGTCTTCTCTTCCCGTCCTCTGCTAAGATTGGAGGCCTGATAGGGCGTGTCTTAAATAGGAAGGGGTGTGGCCTTCACAGGAAGGGTGGGTCATATTTAAATTAGGGGGTGCATGAGTTTAGTCAGGCCTAGGGCAGCACAAAACCTAAATACACCACTGGACATATACAGTCTCTGACCATTTCTGTGGCTAATTTCCAGTCTCTGACCTTCTCCCTTAGAATGTCTTCAGCCTCTGACATTTTTCTGTAGCACTGTGTATGCTGAATAAAATGTTCAACCCTTTGGTGATGTCAGCGCCCCCACTTGAGACCCACCAGTATATTAAAAGTATAAGTAAATGCAAAACTTTTTTTTTTAGTTTTGGATAGAGTGGAGAGGGATTAGAACATCTGTCAGTTTTTATTGCCGTCTGTGCCCCATTAAGATTCACCCTCTTTATTTGCCCTGTATACAATTATCATTGAAAGTGAAAGTAAATAAAATTACAAAATTTTGGGTTGTCCCCAGAAAAGTAACAGAGGGGGCATTTTCCATTGGGCACTGGTTCTGATGCCCTGGCGGTCCCAAAGGAATGACCATTATTTTCAGGGATTTCCTCTCACTTCCTGTTTGTCTATGGGGCAGAAAGTGAAAGGAAATCTCCATAATGGGACACAGATGGCAAAAAAAAATTCTCCCTTGCTCTACCCAAAATGAAAAAAAAAAAGTTTTGCCTTTAGTTCTAATTTAATACGTTGACCACCGCTGATTTAGTTTGTGAAAATGGAGGTTATTGTGTTACCTTGCACTGCTTTCCTTATGAGCACTCTGCAGCCTCTCCCACACTCAGAGAAGAGCATGAAACTAATTTCAGGTGGCACAGTAACCTCGAATCATGGGACTTAAACTGTAAACTGTAACTCTTTAAACTGGCTCCAGTACATCCATTCCTGCATTGTAAGAGAGGACACCAGGACCGAGAAGCCTAGAGGGCTGTGGATAGGAGAAGAATGCTGGCTGCCTAAATGAAACCATTTAATCATTCCTGTGCTGGTGAATCCCCAATACAAGGGTAATTTTTTTATGTGGGAAAGCACCATGTGGGATCCCGCAGACTCAACAACGTAGCCTGCGTTTCATGAATCACTCATTTAATGCAGGTGCAGAGTGGAGTAAAAATTGTGGTGTTCAACAGAGGGGATAGTGGTATCTGCCTTCCTTTTATGAACAGGCCAGTAAGTGGATTTTTGATAAAAGCACAGTTGTATTGTTTGCTGATCAGTATTATCAGCCCACTGATGGGTTTGTATATGAATTACACCCTTACACCAGGTATAGTAAGTTACAAATAAAAATAATTTCAAATTTACTTAACGACAAAAAATAGGCAATATATAATAATAGAAAATAAACTCAAAATAGCCATTGACATACTAAAAACAACATTAATCTGGCTAATGCATAAGATGTTATAAATACCAGTAAATAAAAGCATCAATGATGGCTATATAGAGGCACATTGGTAGAATAACCTTACAGGGAAGGCCATCAAAGCTTAACAAAACTTTAGCACTCTACCAACAACAAAGGACATCAGAGGTTATCAATTTGTGACACCTCAAAACATAGGAAGAACCATCAAAACTGTTCAATTAGTGCTGTAAATACACAAGACAGTAGAAAGAAGTACTAAACATGCATTTTGAATGCAGGGATGAAAATTAGGGCTGGCTGGAGCATAAATGCTCTACTGGGAATGGTCACTGAAGTTAATCAATGACAAAGCAATCTATGGTGGAAAAGTCATCAGTGCTGGACAATGTAAGAGTTCTATTCACACACAAGTATTGAAGTACGTGATCATTTTGCAAAAGAAGGGCCATCAAAGCTGGTTAATATGTAAGCATTTTATTCTGTCCTAATTTAAGACATGGCTTGGAGATCGCCGGAACATGCTGTACAATCAAATCTGTTGTCATAAAAAAAAAAGAAAAAAAAAAATGTGTGTAATTTATACATTATTATACAAGCATAATATTTACAATTCTACTCTATTCATACAATCAAAAGTTTGATCCAATTTAAAATAAAATCAACAATACAACTATCAGTCCCTCCCCTCACGCCAGGGTACTAGGTGTAATCCTAGACTCTGACTTTTCAGCCTCAAGTCCACTTGGTGTCAAAAGTTTGTAGAATTCATCTCCGTAACATCTCTAAAATTCGCCCCTTTTTAACAAATAAAACCACCAAGCTCCTCATTTACTACCTTGTTATCTCTCGCCTTAGCTATTGCAACTCCCTTCTCATTGGCTTGCCTCTCCATAGGCTATCCCCTCTTCAGTCTATCATGAATGCTGCTGCCAGACTTATCCACCTTACCAACTGCTCAGTGTCCGCCAACCCTCTCCTCCAATCCCTACACTGGCTCCTAATCTCCCAGCGAATTAAATTCAAAATACTAACCACAAAATACAAAGCCATTCACAACTCTGCCCTGAGCTACATCACCAATCTAGTCTCCAAATATCACCCAAATCATCCTCTCCGCTCTTCTCAAGACCTACTCTCAAGCTCTCTCGTCTCTTCCTCCCATGCTCATCTCCAGGATTTCTCCAGAGCCTCTCCCATCCTCTGGAACTCGCTACCTCCACCTGTCATCTCTTCAGGAAAGCCTATCACGTCTCCAACTAATCTCCTACCACTTCCATCAGCACATTCCCCACAGTTATAACCTTTTGTACCCCCTGCCTCACCCTATTAGATTGTAAGCTCTTCTGAGCAGGGCGCCTCTTAATCCTCTTGTATTTCATTGTATTATAACTGTATTGTCTCCCTTTTATATTATAACGCGCTGTGCAAACTGTTGGCGCTATATAAATCCTGTATAATAATAATAATAATAATTTAAAATAAGAGCATACATAAAAGAATAAATGTATTTTACCTTTCCTTCTAAATTATGTTCCAGTTTGTGTTTGCGCTGTACTATGTGTGTGTTGATTCATCCATTTAATGCCATTACAACATATGCTGTAACATAATTTTTAATGGATTTTTTTAACCTTCAAAGGAACGAAAACAACTTCATTGTCTCAGTCATTTGTTAGAATACTGCAGTCGCTTCCTTCAGTTTTCAGAAATGCAGCTCACATCATGTTTAATCTACTCAGTACAAAATAGTTCTTTTGTCTCATACTATCTTTTATAAAATGCCAAATTTAGAACAGAGTTTACATAGTACTGAAAAAAAATGCTCCAACAAAGAGGCTTTAAGTCAGACTCCTAAATGAACTGCCATCCCTTATCTTTAGTAACATTGTACCTATCATGTTACACATGTATTGTTGTTTGTTTACCTTCAAATAATTTTGTCCCTACCTCACTTTTTAGCTTGGGGATGCTCTTTTGAGTTAGTCCCACCCTCCTTCTTTATGCTTTAGCCTCCATTCACCACATACTGTAATCTGCTGGAGCTAGACACTTTATGATTTTTTGACTTAATTGACGTTCATCTGTTATGATCTTCACAAATTTTGGATTAAAGCTTCCTATGATCAGCAAAATGTCATTTGGATTGCATCACTGTCTGCCAATTCTACTGGGACTGTAAGTTACAGCTAACTTGCCACAACTGGATGAGTTATAGAGACCGCATTTTCAGTGCTTAGATTAGAGAGGCAGAACAGCATTCCAATATCCAGTCTTTTTTTCTTTTAAATTTTTATTTTGAAGAATTGGCATTACAGTTCAATAAGTCAAAACACATAGTCACCTCATATACAAGAAGCGAGAGACTACGTTACATAGCCAAGAAGCATACATAGGACAAGGATCCGTGGACCTTATAAATGCAAAAAGGTGGTATCCAGGCAGCATATCTCACCTACACACCACGTCATATGGTTCCTCCCATTTTTAGTTCTATATTTTTATTGGGGGGGGGGTTAGAGTCGAACCCCAGGAAAACAAAAACAAAAAAAAAGAGTAAAAGAAGGGGGGCAGGAAAAAAAAGAGGTGGGGAAAAGATGGGGAAGCAAGGTTAAAAAATCCCTTCAAAAGTCAATATCCAGTCTTTACTGGTATTGATCGGTAAATGAATAGGTTAGTGATCTCCAAGGAACAATAACAAAAATATACTACAGTCAAAAGATTATTTTATGCTGTCCCTTAACATAAGACAGTAAATTAATAAGAACGTTAAGAATTTTATTTTGTTTCTACCGTCTTTTCCAATTTGCACTGCCAGAGAAATTCAGGTTTTAATATATTCAGCTGGAGTGTCAGACAATGGTCATTGGATTGTCAAGATGTTCCCAGTGGGATCACCACAATAGCAATGGGAACAAAATGCCCTTTCAAACAGCGTATCATGTGCAGAAATCTATTTCCATATAATACATCTTTCTTTAAATCATTCTCGGAAATCCAACCTCTTCAAGGAGTATTTTACATCAGCGTGAAATCAACACCTCAAAGTCAGTTGGGACTAGCTGTATGGGTGAAACAAGACACATTCTCATATCTCAATTGTGCTTTCAATTTACCTGTGCCCGAAATCCTAATGAATGCTCGCAGAACACTTTTTCAGTCAGTGAGTTTTATCATTCTGCTGAACAATGCAGCAGAAATTCACAGGCAATTTCAAAATGAATGATGTCTTGGTGTGTTTCCAAACGATGACTACAGTATATATCTGAATATTTATGCAGCAACAAAATAACATTATTTTCCTCCCATATTTAGATTATAATAACTAATCACATTTGAATTTGCCACCTGGATTTTATACAAGAAAAGCTTTTTTAAAACTCCATCCTTTCCTCCCGATCGCTGGCAAAAAATCTAAATCACAAAAGAAATACTGCAGGGCCAGTATGAATAGCAACATTTTGCCTGCTTTGTGTGTAGGTGTTAGACCACAATCATACCTACTGAGAAAAGACACTCAAGCCATATACTGAACAAACAACTTATTGATTTATGAAATTATATTCACATTAGGCAAACGCCCCATTTATAACAAATTTGTCATCCGACTTCTCATTACTTTCTGTTTATAAAACTACTTCTTTATGGTCTATAATTAAAAAAATGGTACTAAAAGAAATACCTAATTAGATTATCTAATTTTGAATTCCAGACAAAGCTTAAAGTTTAACTAGAGGCAAAACTTTTTTTGTTGTTTACAAAACAGCATGGGGCGGGATTAGAGTGCTTGCCAGGTTTTTATTGCTGTCTGTGTCCCTGTTAGGTAGATACTAAAAGTGAAAGAAAATCTCAAATTGTGGGTTGTGTCCCAAGAACAGGAATAGAAGGAAATCATCTAATAGGGTTACTAGTTTTGGTGACCCTGGTGACAACCAAGGATTCGCCTCAATATAGAGAGAGTGCTTCTCACTTTCCATTTTTGGCCATCTTTCCATTTTTTATGTGACAGGAAGTGAAGGAAAACATGCCCAATGGAACACAGATGGCAAAAAAGACTGGGGTTATTACCCTACCTTAATCTATCCAAAATGAGAAAAAATGCTTTAAAATGATTGTAAAGTCAGAAGGTTTTTTTTTTATCTTAATGCCCCCTATTACTTACCTGAGTTCCATCTAGATTCAGCAATGTTGCAGGAGTGTCTCGACTGCCCGGGTCTCCCCTCCTCATTGGCTGAGACAACAGTGCAGCTCCATTGGCTTCCGCTGCTGTCAATCAAAGTCAGTCAGCCAATGAGGAGAGAAAGGGGGTGGGGCTGGGCCTTGGCTCTGTGTCTGAATGGACACAGGGAGTTGTGGTTCAGCTCGGGTGCCCCATAGCAAGCTGCTTGCTGTGGGGGCACTCAACAGGAGGGAGGGGCCAGGAGCACTGAAGAGGGACCCGAGAAGAGGAGAGTCTGGGCTGGTCTGTGCAAAACCATTACACAGAGAAGGTAGGTATAACATGTTTGTTATTTTTAACTAAAATAAAAATGAGACTTTAGTATCACTTTAACCACTTGCCGACCAGCTCCCGCCGATATACGTCGGCAGAAGGGCACGTACAGGCATATTAACATACTTGTACATTGCCCTTTAAGAAGCGGCTTGCGCGCACGCACGCCGCAAGCTCCGTGAGTGTGATCGATGTCCGTGGGGATACCCACGATCGTCTCACAGAGAGAAGAACGGGGAAATGCTGATGTAAACAAGCATTTCCACATTCTGCCTAGTGACAAGGACATTGATCACAGCTCCCTGTAATCGGGAGCGGTGATCAGTGTCATGTCACACATAGCCCATCCCCACAGTTAGAATCACTCCCTAGGACACACTTAACCCCTACAGCGCCCCCTAGTGCCATAATGTCGCAGTCACAATAAAAATCGCTGATTGCCGCCATTACTAGTAAAAAAAAAAAAGATTAATAAAAATGCCATAAAACTATCACCTATTTTGTAGATGCTATAACTTTTGCGCAAACCAATCAATAAACGCTTATTGTGATTTTTTTTACCAAAAATATGTAGAAGAATACAAATCAGCCTAAACTGAGGAAAAAAAATTGTTATTTTATATATTTTTTGAGGATATTTATTATAGCAAAAAGTAAAAAAATAATGCATTTTTTTCAAAATTGTCGCTATTTTTTTGTTTATAGCGCAAAAAATAAAAACCACAGAGGTGATAAAATACCACCAAAAGAAAGCTCTATTTGTGGGGAAAAAAGGACGTCAATTTTGCTTGGGAGCCACGTCGCACGACCACGCAATTGTCAGTTAAAGCGTCGCAGTGCCGAATCGCAAAAAGTGCTCTGGTCTTTGCCAGCCAAGTGGTCCGGGGCTGAAGTAGTTTAAGGAGAAGTCCAGCCTAAGCTCGTTTGGCTGGGCTTCTCCTATGGGTCACAGGAGTGCAATCATTTTTGCACTCCTGTGACTCATTTTCAGCAGAGAGCAGACTAAAGTCCGCTCTCTGCTAACATCACAGGAATCAGTCCAGGCGCTGCGACAATAGAAGTCGGGATACTCCAGGTGCCTGGACTGACACCCATCTCAGCCTCTCAGCAATTCGCTGAGAGGCTGAGACGACCGCTCCCCGCCCCTCCACAGCTCCACAGAGGAGCAGAGCGGAGAGATGCTGATTGACAGGCAGCAGCTCTCTGCTCAGGGAGCTGTGAGAACCGAGCCATCGGCAATGTTTGATCGCTCAGTTCTCAGTGTAGAGGTGCCAGGGGACAGATGCAGCATTGGACGGATGCTACATCCACCTAGGTAAGTATGATGGGGGGAAAAAAAACAACTTATACTTCTCTTTTAAGTTCAGTCATCTTAACAGGAACCATAAATCACTTCAATGCAGTGGACACAAATAATAAAAAACCTGAAAGATTTCTAGCTTTTGCCATACTTCTTTAAAATGTTTACTGGGAGTTTGCTTTTGAATAATGTTCTGGTTTAAAGGACAGCTCAAAAAAAGTCCAGCAATTTGGGATCAGGGCCCCAGGGTTGTGGGGAATGTAGAGTCTAAAAACTAAATTTGGTGGTGCCTCACTTAGTAGATAAACCATGAATAGGGGTGGGTATTTTATATATTATTATAGATTATATTATAATTATATATTATTTTAGATGTTCTGGGTATTACCTCCTGAAGAAGCGACAATCATCGCGAAACTTGTTGAGGGAATTCCTACCCGCATCACATTGTTTCCACCCACCAGTTGGGTTTTAGAATACATATCTGTTGAATTCTTTTGTATTACCTTTTTGTCTTATTCTTTGTTGTGACTGTATTTTTATATATTTTTCCCAATAAATGTATATTTTTTAATATAATTCCTTACGTTTCCAATCACTGGGTACCGAGATAGTCCTCACATCATACTGGTGTTACTAGGCAATAATATTTGCAGTAGCCCTGGTCAAACCTGTCCTTTCCTGTAGAGTCTAAAAAGTCACTGACCTTTTTGCTCATGTCTCCTTAAACTCTGCTTAAAGGGCTGATGAAAAAGGAAATCCCCCTCAAAAATGTATTTCAGTGCCCCTGCAGTGCATTGTGGTGCAGTTCTCCTGGCAGCCTGGCCAGGCTTCTTCTGGACCGTTGGTGTATTCATGTGGATTTAGAGACTGTGTGGTCTCACTCAGTATGAACAGACTACATGCCCTTCTTTTTAATAGTTTTGTGAGTCCATCTTTTTACTTTATCTATTTAAATGACATAGTTTACACATACTGCACTATGTTCTTTGATCTGGTACTCTCTGTTTTCTTCCTGCTTAAAGGGACCCCAGTAATCACCTGAAAAAATCCTAATGGCAGTGTCCTGCAACAGAAGGTATTATAGGTATTATACCACCTTTATACCACCTTTCTGAGGGACCATTTCTCCTTAATCTTCTCAGTTCCATCATTGCAGCCTTCATTAGCCTATTCAGCATTCAACCCTTTTGAGAATAGGATGCCTGTGTCCTCCGTCCACCACTACATTTTATACCCCTGCCCCTATTTCACTATAGGACACAGAAATTACTTAGGGATGGGAGGATGGAACCACAGCATAGGGTGGGGGGCACAGGTGCTCCCAGAAGTGTTCAATGCTAAAGAGTCTGATGGCTGCAGTGCTAGCACCGGAGGAAGATAGGAGACATAGGCCTCTATTGTAGGGATTGGGAACTACTATTAAGATTTTTTTGGGTGACTGACAAGGTTACTTTAAAGTGACACGAAGCCTTCGTTTTTGTTTTTTTAAAAATAACAAACATATCATACTTTCCTCACCGTACTGGTGACCCCACAATAGGGATAAAACTTTTTTTGCGGAAGGGAGTTTAATAAGATACACGGCCACTCATTAAAATTAGAAGAAAAGAGGTTTAACCTTAAACTACGTAGAGGGTTCTTTAAGGTAAGAGCGGTACCACAGGTGGTGGTCTCAGCGGAGGGCATCAATAGTTTCAAAAGATGATTAGATAAGCACCTGAACGACTGCAGCATACAGGGATATACAATGTAATACTGACATATACTCACACACATAGGTTAGAATTGATGGACTTGTTTTTCTTTTTTCAACCTCACCTACTATGTAACTATGTAACCTCCACTGTGCAGTTAGTTTTGCACAGTGTGGCCCCGAACCTCGTCTTCTGGGGTCCTCTGGCGGCTCTCATGGCTCCTCCTCGCATCGGTAAACCCTCTGGGAGAAGCTCTCTCCCGGGGGGTTCCCTTGCGGGCGCGCTCCCGAGTCCAGCATTTACGTCTATAGAGACAGAATGCCGGACTCTGCCCCGTCCCCCAGCGACCGCATCATTGGATTTGATTGACAGCAGAAGGAGCCAATGGCTGCGCTGCTATCAATCTATCCAATCAAGAGCCGAGAACCCCGGGCAGAGGGAACAAAGGGCTCAGGTGAGTAAAACGGGGGGCTGGGGGGCCGGTCAGTGTCAGGAGTTTTTTACCTTAATGCATAGGATGCATTAAGGTGGAAAAACACAAGGATTTACAACCCCTTTAAGGATCCCCGTCCAAGCAGCTTCTGAGTACTGTCTGTCTGCACCTCAATCTCCCTTATTAAAAAGAGGCAGATACTTGTCTCAAGACTTTAACTGACTGAAAGAGAAATGTGGGAAGGGAGCTAAAAAAAATCCCTACTGTGTTGACTATCCCTTGAGTTGCCCCTGATGACTGCTGATCTGATGACTGTTGAGCTAACAACTGGTGGGGGATCTTTTCAATAAAAATCAAATATCCACAGAATGATTAAAGCAGAAGTAGATCCTCTGATACAGCTTTCTCTCCAGCAAGTAGAACAGTGAGCAGCACAGTAGTGAGATCACTAAATCTCACTCCAAATTACATTACACCAGCAACCACAGGCAACAGATCAGTGTTTCCCAAAGTCAGTCCTCAAAATTCTAATGGTAGACCCCTGCAATAGTGCTGAATTTGACCTGTTGGGGGAACTTGAGGGCTGAAGTTGGGAACCATTCCCTTAGATAAGTTCACATTGCAGACATACAGCCAACGACACAGGGAATTTTCAGGTAGAATTTAAGATACATTTTTAGTGTAGATACATTTGCCATCTCTAGAATCTCTCTATAAGATAGCAAAAATTCACTTTTTGAATTCAGGTCTATTTTACCCACTACTCAACCATCCAGGCAGGGCAGTAGGTTGGGTACACTACAACTTTCTGCATATTAAACCAATAAATGCTCAAGCTACCACAATCCAGTAGCACACGTCAGTACACTGCAGGACCATTCTTTATTCTGAGTGGTGCCCCAACACACTTTCAGAACGCAGCTGGGATACAGAGTTGTGGTGCACTGTGAAAAAAACGATGCTTTAAAGTCCATTCATTTTTGGCTGCTTAATACAATGGCACTCATCGCACGAAAATGTGTTTAGGTGCGAGTTGGCCCCTAAAGAGGTTATTCACCCTAGGAACAAAAAATGAAAAGTCAGCATCTACAAATACTATAGCTGCTGACTTTTAATAACTTACCTGTCCAAGGGTCCAGCACTGTCCTCTACCCAGCTGGCTCTTCACCGGTCTTTGGGTCCCTGGTGCTGGCATCTGAAAGCCCCGTACACACGGGTCGAATGTCAGGAGACATCAGCCAGTTCAATAAAAACTGTCCGACATTCGGCCCGCGTGTATGTCGGTCTGTCCGACAGAACACAACAGCTCAGTGGGGGAGATCGCTGTACTAACTTCAGATGGTTAGTACAGCAGCTCTGACCGGAGCTGTCAGTTTTTTTCAGATTGAAGGAAAGAGAAAACTTGTAGTGTGTACCAGGCTTTAGTGTGGGAAGCCGGCTAAGTCATGCTGTGCTTTGTAAATGGTCACGCAGCCTTCTGGGACCTGTGACGTGTCCCAGAAGGTTTTAGGCGGGGGGGGGGGGACGAACTTCCTCTCGGATCGCCTGGGCTAAGAGGGAGCGGATAATTGTCAAAACTGGGTACCCACTCCCCAAAACAAAAACAAATAAAAACATTTTCCAAAGGTGATAGAGGAGGGAGGGGGCTGTAAAGAGGAACTTTCCCTTTTGGGTGAAGTTTCGCTTTAACTGCCAGGGAATATATGAAACATATATATGTTATGAATTATATTCATATATGAATATATGAAACAAGGGTAACTAAAAAAAAAAAAAAAACAATTATAGTAAACAGTATATTACACTACATTTCTCTATAAGACATTTAAACCACAGCTGGGATATAGTACAAAGAAGGTAAAGATGCCTTTCTAAAAATGCTTGTTATATAAATAAATATAAAATACATGCCTTATATCCTGCACTTCCATTAATACATTGATCACCCCTCAACATAACATAGTCCATAATGCTGAACTAAAAAAACATTAATTGTACTAATTACTTACAAATAAAAAAAAAAAACGAAAAAGTAATGAACACATAAATATTCAGTCACCGAATTATCTAAATGGAGTCCATCTGTGTTCAATCAAAGCTGAACTCCAAGCATACAGCAAAATAAAAGTACAAAATAAACATACAGTGTATGAACTGCCTTATTTGCCAAAGGATTTTTAATTCTTTCAAGCCACTTTTGAGATTTGTACACCTCTGCCAGACAGCACAGCCAGGGGGAGACTCCATTACCTCTGCTATGGTTAAGGAATACCATGGTGTCATACCTCTGCTTGAGACCTTCTGATTGGGTAGTGAGGAAAAAGATAGGCAATCATTAAAGAATCAAGAATGAGGCATATGTGAATAAGCTGCAGAGATGCAGACTTGAGATAGGAGATACAGTCCATGTAATAACTATAACCTGGGTGCTCCACAAAGCTGGATTGTATGGAATAGTTATGAGAAAAAAAGCCATTGCTAAAAACAATGTTTGGAGCTTGTCACAGGCATGCCATAGCAAACGTGTGAAAAAAGGTTCTCTGGACTGATGAGACCTCACTATGGCACATATGCAATGCAATCCATTTAATGCAGGTAAATCTTCCAGGTACATGTGTGTTTAATGACAGTGATTGATTCACCACCAGTGAATGTTTGGTGACCAAAGTGTGTCGGAGAGCTAACACACTGCTCACCACCCTGAGAACAACGTATCTGCAGCGACATGTTGTAGCATTGCTTTTTATTGGCAAGTACTATGGCTAAGGACAAAATGGACAGAGCCAAATAAAGAGCAGTTCTGGAGGAAAACCTCTTTCAGTCTGCACCAGGACAATGACCCTAAGACCATACATTATGCAATTTTCATTCAGTGTTGATGGGGGAATTCCTCCCACAGAGCTATTGTATTCTGACAGCGGGAGATTTTCCAGCCACCAGAATACAATAATCACTGCTTGCGGCTATAACCGCAAATAAGAAGAAAAAAACTGACAGGCTGGTTGTACTGCAGCTGATCGATAGACTGACTTCAATATAACCAGCCTGCCCATACATGGATCGAAATTCTTCTTCAAGGCTGATGTATAAAAAAACCTGTAAAAACACGTGAGTATAAGCCCATAGCAATAAAATGTTCTTAAATTGTCCATGATAATAGCATGATGATGGTCAATCAGTGTTAATTTTGGCAGCAAATTTCAAATTTAGTTTTAGTCTTAGGACTAAAATGGCATTTTCGTTTTAGTCCCAATTTAGTCTTCTGCAATTGTTTTAGTTTTAGTCATATTTAGCCGATTAAATCTCCAGGACATTTTAGTTGACTAAAACTAATTTTAGTTGTCTAAAATGTAATGGGTGTAATCAAATTGTAATGCATTAGTGAACATTTCTCTACAGTTTCCAAACTCATTATATACTGCTGGAGTGAAAAATCTAATATGTTATTATTTATGGTATTGAGGTATGAACATGCAATGCAGACCAGTGTTCATTTCTAAGTCAAATTTCAATTTAGTTTTAGTCTTATTCCGTGACTTTTCGACCGTACTGGTCCGATGGTCTATCCGACGGACTTTCAGCGGACTTCCGACGGACTTTCTGAACAAACGGACTTGGCTGCACACGATTACACCAAAGTCAGATGGATTTGTACGTGATGATGAACGACCGGACTAAAATAAGGAAGTTGATAGCCAGTAGCCAATAGCTGCCCTAGCGTCGGTTTTTGTCCGTCGGACTAGCATACAGATGAGCGGACTTTTCGACCGGACTCGAGTTTGAAGCATGTTCCAAATCTAAAGACCATCAGATTTTCGTCCGAAAAAAAAACTGCTGCAAGTCCGATGAAGCCCACACAAGGTCGAATTGCCCGCCTGACCGTCGGACCAGTCCGGTCGAAAAGTCCACTCGTGTGTACGCGGCATTAGTCTTTTGACTAAAATTGCATTTTAGTTTCAGTCTCATTTTAGTCTTTTGACTAAAATGCCATTTAAGTTTTAGTCATATATTAGTCATCTCAATTGTTTTAGTTTTAGTCGTATTTTATTCGACTAAAATAGTACTCATTTAGTCGACTAAAATGTTTTAGTCGTTTTAGTCGACGAAATTAACACTGAAGTCAATCCAAATACCCTGATTAATGTGGTTCTCTCAAATACTGACTCAGTGGATTAAATACTTATGCAAACACCTTTGTGCAACAATAGAATACATTTTGCACCTTCAGAGTGTTATGTTGTGCAAATCAAAGATTAAAAGATTTTAATACTACAAAATGTAGAAAGAGTCTAATAGAAAGCACTGCATATATAAAGAGAATCACTTCTTCATAAGAACTACATTTAGAAGTATAGGAAAGCTTATAGAAAAATACCCAATGCCTTTACAAACTATGGGGTTGTTTCACTAAAACTGGAGAGTGCAAAATCTGGTGCAGCCAATCAGCTTCTAACTTCAGCTTGTTCAAGCTTTGACGAAAAAAAAAAACTAGAAGCTGATTGCTTTCTGTGCAGAGCTGCACCAGATTTTGCACTCTCCAGTTTTAGTAAACAACCCCTTTGTGTCAATGTTCTTCCTGTATATATATTACATCATTGAGAGTGACAAACACCCGTGATGCCCTGTACACACAATCGGACACTGATCTGACATTTCGACAACAAAATCTGTTGAATTTTTTTCCGACTGATTTTGTGCCAAACTTGTCTTGCATACACACGGTCGCACAAATTTGTCGGAAAATCCGATCGTTCTGAACGTGGTGACGTAAAACACGCACGTCGGGACTATAAACGGGGCAATTGCCAATAGCTTTCGTCTCTTAATTTATTCTGAGCATGCGTGGCACTTTGTGCATCAGATTTGTGTACACACGATTGGAATTTAAACGATCGGATTTTGTTGTCGGAAAATTTTATATCCTGCTCTCAAACTTTGTGTGTCGGAAGTTCCGATGGAAAAAGTCCAATGAAGCCCACACACGATCGGAATTTCCAACAACACAATCCGATCGCACTTTTTCCATCGGAAAATCCGACCGTGTATACAGGGCATGAGAGTGAAACAGGGAAAGTAATTCAGTGATTCATGGGAAATTTGCCTATTTTTATTTTTTAAATAATGTCATACTCTGCGAATATATTGATGAGTAGGAGTGACTACAAACAGGAGCATGGATTAAGATTTGCAAACACGTGCTTAGCAGTTTGAAGTCCCAGACACCTAAATGATGTTATTTACAACATAGGTAATCATTTTTCTCTGAAATTACACTGGGGCCCTGTAGCCATTTTAGGTACAAATAAGTGTTTATTGATATTCTTTTTTGCAAAATGTTGAAAAGTGTAAGATCCATCTGCCCAGTCTTCCTCGTGGGTGTACAGTAAATTGTAAACTCTGCTGCACACGATAGGCAGATGCAAGCATCGCTGCCGTCCGGAGCCTACTGACATCTTTGGCATGATATGGTGCCAAGGAAAAATAATACAAGTGTTGCTGGCATGGTGGATCGAATGTTGGGCAAGACACAAGCCAAACAAGCACATTTCCTGTCCAGCCGGCTGCGTGGGGAGAGTTTGCTTCGGCTCCCATCAGCAATGCGCTTTTCTCAGCCGTGAACATATTGAGCTTCCATTTCTCCTGCTTAATCAGGGATATGTCACCATCTCCCTCCTACACAGCCTCCCTGCTCCCCCTCTTGCCTTGAGGAAAATTGGGAGGGGATGTAGGAAAGATTCACTTGACTGTCTGGATTAAACCTAGAATGGCATTCGGGACCTCCAGGCCTTGCAGACCCAGAGAACAATACTAATAAGTCATTAAAGCACATACACAAGAGAGGGCAGATAAGGCCTAGACCTCAAAACTAAAGACCATTCTGCATGAGTCTGACCTTAACCTTTTCTTTAGAACATGAGTTATGACTAAAGTTAGTTTCCTATTCAGCACATCATTTGTGCATATTGCTTATCCTCAGCAGAATAACGCATTTCTTTAATGCTCTATTTCTATTATTACCACTTAACCAAACCCTTACTATATTATTAGAAAGCGCAGCTCACATTATTTTATTAAAAAATGGATATAATTGTTACTGGGTTCAAATAAAGTAGACAAATAGAAAAATACAAAAATAACGCGCTAAAGAACATACATAAAAAATGTGTTTAAAAAAGCAGCTGCTAAAACCGTGAGATACACACAGAAACAGATAAATAATACAAAGTAGCAGCGCTAATCATATGTGACCAAATGAGTGTAAAAATAAATAGATTTTTAAAAATTGAATAAAAAACAGTCCATAAATGCCACATAAAGTGAGTGCACCTCCACACTTTGAAAGCCTTCTATAGATAAGTACACGCTATGTAGTCTCTCTTTATATCTTCTGGGTAATAACTGAATTTGATCCTTGGTGGCTGATGCTCGAGTACTCCTGGCTAATTGGTGCTCATTACAAAGCTCCTTCCCATAACTAGCAGTGGATTACCATCTTCCCTTTGGATAAAGGCCCTGGCTGGGTAATTAGCCACAGGCTCCTTAAAGCTTGCTTTCTGGTAATTGCACAATCTATGTGGTGGAGGTGCGCTGTCGTCAAGAGGTGTTATTTCTCAACACTCACTTTATGTGGCATTTATGGACTGTTTTTTATTACTTATGTCATTTATACACTACCATTGATTTGGACTTATTCCATTTTTAAAAATCTATTTATTTTTTTACACTCATTTGGTCAGGTATGGTTAGCACTGCTATTATTCAAATAAAGTAGACCCTTATAGACTAACATCAAAAATATATACATGATTTCTTATTCTGTATATCATACACCAACATAACTGTTTTCTATATGTACACATGCTGTATATATTAGCTTACATTATAAAGTCAAAAATACTACAGCCATCTCACCACAGGCACAGCCATGTATGCTATTGGAACAAAATTGAAAATTGGAACACCCCTCCCATTTTTGTAAATATTTTATTATATCTTTTCATGTGACAACACTAAAGAAATGACACTTTGCTACAATATAAAGTAGTGAGTGTATAGCTTGTATAACAGTGTCAATTTGCTCTCCCCTCAAAATAACACACAGCCATTAATGTCTAAACCGCTGGCAACAAAAGTGAGTACACTATCAACATTTTGTGTGGCCACCATTTTTTCCAGGACTGCCTTAACCTTCTTGGGTATGGAGTTCACCAGAGCTTCACAGGTTGCCACTGAAGTCCTCTTCCATTCCTCCATGACAACATCACGGAGCTGGTGGATGTTAGAGACCTTGAGCTCCTCCACCTTCCGTTTGCCCCACAGATGCTCAATAGGGTTTAGGTCTGGAGACATGCTTGGCCAGTCCATCACCTTTACCCTTAGCTTCTTTAGCAAGGCAGTGGTCGTCTTGGAGGTGTGTTTGGGGTCGTTATCATGTTGGAATACTGCCCTGCGGCCCAGTCTCTGAAGGGAGGGATCATGCTCTGCTTCAGTATGTCACAGTACATGTTAGCATTCATGGTTCCCTCAATGAACTGTAGCTCCCCAGTGCCGGCAGCATTCATGCACTCATGCATCCCCAGACCATGACACTCCCACCACCTCCCACAACCGTGGTGACATGCTTGCCCCTCCAAATACAAAGCAGGGTTATTAATCCTGCATTGTATGTGATAGTGTCAAGGGCTGTCCACCCAGAAAGAAGAGGATATCACTGAAGCTAGCCAGAGCAGGGAGTTCAGTAAGTAATACAGACTATTCCAATAACCCTAGAAATATTGAGCATTTAAACCATGCAGTGCAGGGGAACCCCAGTACAAGGGTATTTTTTTAAAGCTTTAAGGAACTCAATCGTATAAGTATTGGGATTGCAGGAAACTAGTCCTGAAAGAATGATGTTGGTTTCCATTTCTGATTTTCTTTTGAAAATGATTCATCCTTGGATGTCTCTGGCATCAATGCTTTCCAAGTCACTAGCCCAGAGCAAAGAGACCTCCTGATCTACATATTTTTCCTGGCCAGTGATACAAAAAGTATTTAAGCAGTTGAATCAGGATGTCTGTCAGGCAAGTTCCCCTGCAATTTTAGTCTATGCAATTTTATGAGCACAGGTTTCTTTTATAGAAGAAATATACTTCAATAGTGATATGGCAGAGTTATTTTAAAGTGATTATTAAATCTTTTTTTTTTATAAAAATAAAAAACAGGTTTATACTTACAATATTGGGCTCCTTAATCTTCTTTGCGCGGGTACCCCTATAGCAAGCTGTGTGCTATGGGGGGACCCATTTGGGCATGCTCCCGTGCCAGTCTCTGTGCATCCATAGACACACACAGCATGGTTCAGCTATGCCCCTACTCCCTCCGCATAAGATCTGACTGTGACAAGAGGAGGGAGGAGACAGGAAAGTGTTTAAGGGAGAGGGGGGTTGAAAAGGGAGATCCTCGGATCCTACCCTGGTGGTCCTGGGTAGGATCCGAGGGGGGCTGTGCTGATAAACAATCAGCACAGACCCCCCCTGTCAGGAGAGCAGCCAATTGGCTCTCCTCTACTCGCGCCTGTCAGACGCGAGTGACGAAAAGCTCTTTCTATTTACATCGTGATCAGCCATGATTGGACATGGCTGATCACGTGGTAAAGAGTCTCCGGCAGAGACTCTTTACCTAGATCGGTGTTGCAGGGTGTCAGACTGACACCCCGCAACAACGATCACCGCGATGCGCGCCCCCGGGGGCACGCAGCGGCTCGATATTCCTGATCACGTCATATAACGTCCGGTCAGGAATATCAAACCACTTTGCCGCCGTCCTTTGGTAATAGGGCGGGAGGCAAGTGGTTAATAATTGGACATGTTGGAAATTTTTTGAAAAACTAACAATTTTCTAATCAATCATGGGAGAATCGTGCGAGAAATGTAATCGAAAAAGAAATGTGCATGTGCAAGAAAAGAAAATTCCCGGAAAGAAAATAAGATTCCTGGAAAGAAAAGAAGATTCCTAGACATGAAAATTCTTTTCTGTAGGAACATGAGGTGAAATTGAAGGTTTGGTTGGTCGAATTTCAAAATCAATGGTGGCACGAATTTTCTGTTTTTCAAAATAAAGTTCTTTCGAAATTCGACCTGTGTATGGCCAGCATTAGGTTAAAGCTCAATTGAAACTTTCAAGTAATGCTGGCCACTACACGGGTCGAATTTCGAAAGAACTTATTTTTGAAAACCAGAAAATTTGTGCGTTTTGTGATTCGATGGTGCCCCTATTGATTTCGAAATTCGACCAACCAAACCTTCAAACCTTTCCGGGAATTTTCTTTTCTTGCACATGCGCATTTTTTTTCAATTACATTTCTCGCACAATTCTCCCATCATTGATTAGAAAATTGTTCGTTTTTTCAAAAAAATTCCAACATGTTCGATTATTAAAATTCAATGGCCGCACAAAAATCGGCCATTGCTGCAGCCCACTAATGGTGCAAAATACGAACGAAAATTCTTAGATAAGCTTTTCGAAAGAAAGTTCTTTCGAAATTCGATCCGTGTATGGCCAGCATAACGTATGTAGTAAAGTAGTATATTCTTATAGTATGCTTTGCTGCACATTAACTGTATCTATATACTTTACTTATACACTTCAACTGGGCTTTAAGGATTAAGGTCAGGGTGATTTGATTACATGGTTTAATTTTCACTTTCTTCAGTACCAAAATCCCCACACCAAGAACCAGTGACTGGCTTCTGGCCCTGACAACGAATGCAACTTTGCAAAAGTATGCAAATTGCATACTCAGCAATGGCAGGATATATGTAAAAAATAAAATAAATTTCTGCTGTACTTCTGTATGCTCAGTAACGCTGTGTGTGATCTTTAGGTGAATACATATTGAAGAACATTAGTTAAAGCATAAAAATGTATATCACCAGTAAGCAACCATGACATAATAGGTTTTATGCTACTCTTTGAATCTTCAAGACAGAAATGTGCATAGAGTGACGAGCCTGGGTACATAAGCTCAACGGTGATTCTGCTACATTAATTATTTTAAAATGTTGCCAAGTATGCAAAGGGATTTTGGAGATTTACCAAAAGTATATTTCAACTCATTTTTATAATGTTAGATTACATCCAAGAGTTTGTTCAGAGCTGCAAGAAGAATCATATACAATAGAAAAAACGGTATATCTACAAAAAAAAGTGGGGGAACCTTCCTAACCAAAAGATTGACCAAACCACTAACTGAGCTCCAGCAGAGGTCTTTTATAACCTAGACCAAGGAAGATACTGTATGTAGTTTGTTATTGCGTACCTTTCCTGCCAAATCACGAGTTGCCTGGAAGTCATGCTGATTAGACCTTGCAATAAAATGCAAGGCCCCTTCATTAGCCTACCACGTCATTAGTGACCATATCCTGTAGTGACGAAACGACGTAGGGAGGAGGAGCTACGTCCTGACGACACCGCGATTCTATTACCCGGGAGTTACGGGTTGCTTTGGAGCCGGCCGGCTTTTTTATATGCTTTCACACTACTGTTGTTTGTAAGTGTATTTTTATCTTATCTACTCAATAAATGTGAGGATTTTATGCTATGTGGAGCATTTTATCTTTTTCACGTTGATACATCATATTCATCCTGCTGCGGTCTGTGGAGAGGGTTCCTGTGGACTGGATGACACCCAGTGCCTGTCTCTGAGATCCCTGGCTGGGGTTACAGCCGTCTGCCCACTGAGGTCTCCTATAATTAAGGGACCAACGATCTCTGGTAAGAGGCAGCAGTTTTTTGAAGGTGGAGGTTTAATCTACGCACCCCATTCACTGCAACAAGATTATTATCATTATACATCATTTGCACCTGTCACTTGGGGATATTTTGTTTTTTTCCTTTTTTTGTGTGGTTTTTTGTTTTTTGCCATACATAATATATGGACTTTAATCAATTACTGTTCATTGTGCACTGACTGTATGGACATTATTTAAGTTTTTTAATTTGTTTCACAACATTGATTATCACTTATTCATTGAATATTGTTTATTGCTTCTATTCCGGTACGAGGTTTTAGCCTCCCTGGCGGTATTCCCGAGTGTGGCTCGGGGTTAAAATTCAGTACCATTAGCGGTAACCCCGAGCCACACTCGGGATCGCATTGCAGGATCCTGGGGCGGCTTTACTTACCTTGTCCCCGGGATCCTGCGATGTCACCCGCAGTGTCCGAGGGCTCCGTCCTCCTTCGAAGCCTCTCTGTGCCAGGCTCCGTTCCCTGCGAGCGGCGCGACGCACGGGGGTGGAGCCTGGCGGCAAATTAAAAAAAAAGTAAAAATCATAACACATACAGTACTGTAATCTTACAGATTACAGTACTGTATGAAATGATTTCACATCCCTTTTGTCCCCAGTGCTTTGTCCCATGCCCTGCATGCAGTTTTACATGATATACACTGTTCTTTCTGCCTGGAAACTGGAGATTGTCCATAGCAACCAAAAAGTGTCCCTTTACGTCAAAAGTGGCTTTAGACCAGCTAGAAAACAGCGATAGTAAATTAGAACACTTGCAGAATTGAGCGATAGTGAATTGTGGGGAAATTTATTTTAGTACTATTTTTTTTTTTTTTTTTTAATTATTTATTTTTATTTATTATATTATAATTTATGTTTTTGTGTTTCAAACTTTATCATACCCGGGATATCTACTAGACTCTGGTTTGGACAGATTTAAGTGTGTTATTGTTAAGATTTACAGACCTACAATATAAAACGCCAAATTTCCATGCAAAATAATTGTACCGCTTTCAGCACCTAAAATCCGAAATAATCATACCGCCAGGGAGGTTAAGGCAAGTATCTGTTGCCTATATCACACTGACAAGAACAGGAACCTGACACAGACACTACCATTTCTTCACTCTACTTAATAGGTACTTTATAGTTACTTGTGTGACTCTTGAAGAGACTTCTACTTTTCACAAGGACAATAGATACAAAGAAAAGAGAAATCTCCCCAATAAAGACCAAGCATAGCCATGAAAAACTGACCCAGACCCTGACCCTCCCACACTATCCACAACTAAGAAAAAGTTTGGGCTGGAGTTTTAAAACGTCATCATTGTTGTGCGTTTTTATTTTTAGTGGATCAGCAATGTAAAAATGTAATGAGTTGAACATTTAAAGGTTGGACTTAATAGAATTTGTCTTCTGTCAAGTCTGCTATTTTCAAGAGAAACATAAATAATCTCATTGATACTTTCCAGATTTTGTACTGGTTCACTATTTATCAAACTGTCAATTTTTAAACCTCGGAAAAACATTTAGACAAAGTACATTTGTTCTATTAGTCACAAAGTGCTTTTTTTGCATGCTAAATATATTGAGTACATTTCAACCCCAACTAAACTTGAATCAAAAGCTACCAAGGATATAAATGTTAAATTAATTAAAACATGTTTAAGGTTACATAGCTCACAGTTTTTTTATGCCGTCTTAATAAAAGGCAATTAAATTAATTAGACTGAAAACAGCCTATTTATGCTTATTAAGCGAATTTTCCCAGCATGTGCTCCCAGTTGTCCTCAAATGGTCATGTGTGGTGCATGTTATAGTAGAGAAAGGGTTGTAAGTTACAAAGTTACAGCTGATATTTCTTATAGAAGATATTATATATATATATACATATATATATATATATATATATATATATATATATATATATATATATATATACACACAGGGCTTTTTTTCAGCAGGAACGCAGGGGAACGTGGGGGAACGCACCTCCAGCTCTGGATGTATGTAATGGCAAGGGGTGCTGGGGTGGAGGGTCTATTGATGTTTGCTGCTGGGGGATCTATTGTTTCTGGAGGGGATCTATTTTTACAGGGGAGAGTCTGTTGTTGCTGGGGAGGTCAGTTCTCGCTGGTGGGGGATCTATTATTGCTGGGGGACTCTTATGCTACTAAGAACAATCGTTTCTGGGAGACATCTACTGTTGAGGGAGAAGTTTATTGCTGCTAGCTGTTCAGAGTCTATTGTTGCTGGGGGTGCTCCATTGTTGCCGGCTACAGGGGATCTATTTTACTTCCTATCATTTTCAACAAATTACATACAAATTACTTAGCACCACAAATTGATACTTGATTCTGTATCCATTACTGAGAGGTGGGTAGGGGTGGAACCAAGGAATGGTGCTCAGAGGTGGGTAGGGGATGGAACCAAGGAATTGTGCTCAGAGGTGGGTAGGGGGTGGAACCAAGGAACGGTGCTCAGAGGTGGGTAGGGAGTGGAAGCAAGGAATGGTGCTTGGAGGTGGGTAGGAGGTGGAACCAAGGAATGGTGCTCAGAGGTAAGTAGGTGGAAGAACCAAGGAATGGTGCTCAGAGGTGGGTAGGGAGTGGAACCAAGGAATGGTGCTCGGCAGTGGGTAGGGGGTGGACACAAGAGGTGACTCAGAAGGAGCGAGTTCCTGCACCTATTCTCTGAGAAAAAAAGCCATATATATATATATATATATATATATATATATATACATATATATATTTGTACAATGGTTCAGATTTTTCCCTCAGGGATAGAAAAGTGTGCTGTTGTTCATTTGTATTTTCTCCTTGTCTTAGCAGCAATGTCAACTTAATATTGGGCTGTAGGGCACCCTTAGAGCAGGGGTCTCCAAACTTTTGCAATAAGGGACCACTTTATTGCCCTTCAAACTTTAGGGGGGCAAGGGAGACCCCTGCCTTAGAGGTTGACCTAATAATAATTGACACTCTGGCTAGACTGTTGGAAGAAAGTAAACCTTTCAATAGAGGCCTGATTCACACCTATGCAGGTTGCAGTTTGCATATTCCAGGTGCATTTTGCGTTTTTCAATAAACGTTTTTGATCCATTGAAGTCTATGGAACCAAAAACCAGAAAAAAATTCCTGGCCCTTTCCATAAAATGTACAAATGTGAACTACATCCATTGGAAACCATGTTTAATGGACTGTAAGTGTTTCTGCAAAGCTGAAAACGCACTAAAAAATGCATAGGTGTGAACCAGGCCTAAATTGGTACTAAACCCCAAAGTAAACATTTTTTTATTTTTTGCACATTACTATTGTGACAGCTGCATTAGTTGTTTTATTTTAGGCTTTCTTTCTTTCATTTTCATCTGATCTGGCTTGGCCATCTAGCCAGTAAGGGCCCTTTCTTACTAGGAATTGCATGTGAATCACACAGGAACACTGTGTGGTTCCTGTGCGATCCACATGCAGTTATGTGCAGTGCGATTTCAGTGCGATTTGAATGTGCTGAAATCACTTTGCACAACACCGAAAGTAGTGCATGCACTACTTTTTGAAACACACGGCAACCACATCGCATGGTACTTTTGTTGTATGCAATCTGGTGTGGGCCGCTGTAGGAAAACGCACTGCGTCTTCCACCTGCATTTTGGTTGTCACAAGGTCTTTGCAAGGGCAGTGCGATTGGAATGTGGTGCAGGAAGCCGCATGTAAGACCTTTATTTATGTAAGTCTTTTACCCTGAAAGGGAATTTTTGTTTGCTGTAACTGTCTTTAAAATATTAGCTAGAGTTTGGCCTCAATTTGTTAGTGTATTTACAGTATCTCACATAAGCGAGTACACCCCTCACATTTTTGTAAATATTTTATTATATCTTTTCATGTGACAACACTGAAGAAATGACACTTTTCTACAATGTAAAGTAGTGAGTATACAGCTTGTATAACAGTGTACATTTGCTGTCCCCTCAAAATAACTCAACACACAGCCATTAATGTCTAAACCGCTGGCAACAAAAGTGAGTACACCCCTAAGTGAAAATGTCCAAATTGGGCCCAATTAGCCATTTTCCCTCCCCGGTGTCATGTGACTCGTTAGTGTTACAAGGTCTCAGGTGTGAATGGGGAGCAGGTGTGTTAAATTTGGTGTTATCACTCTCACTCTCTCATCTTGGTCACTGGAAGTTCAATATGGCACCTCATGGCAAACAACTCTGTGAGGATCGGAAAAAAAAAAGAATTGTTGCTCTACATAAAGATGGGCTATAAGAAGATTGCCAAGACCCTGAAACGGAGCTGTACCACAGTGGCTAAGACCATACAGTGGTTTAACAAGACACGTTTTACACAGAACAGGCTTTGCCGTGGTCGACCAAAGAAGTTGAGTGCACATGCTCAGCGTTATATCCAGGGGGTTGTCTTTGGGAAATAGATGTATGAGTGCTTCCAACATTGCTGCAGAGGTTGAAGGGGTGGGGGGTCAGCCTGTCAGTGCTCAGACCATACACCGCACACTGCATCAAATTGGTCTGCATGGCTGTCATTCCAGAATGAAGCCTCTTCAAAAGACACAAGAAAGCCCGCAAACAGTTTGCTGAAGACAAGCAGACTAAAGACATGGATTACTGGAACCATGTCCTGTGGTCTGATGAGACCAAGATAAACTTATTTGGTTCAGATGGTGTCAAGCGTGTGTGGCGGAAACCAGGTGAGGAGTACAAAGACAAGTGTGTCTTGCCTACAGTCAAGCATGGTGGTGGAAGTGTCATGGTCTGGGGCTGCATGAGTGCTGCCGGCACTGGGGAGCTACAGTTCGCTGAGGGAACCATGAATGCCAACATGTACTGTGGCATACTGAAGCCGAGCATGAACCCCTCCCTTCGGAGACTGGGCCACAGGGCAGTATTCCAACATGATAACGACCCCAAACACACCTCCAAGATGACCACTGCCTTGCTAAACAAGATGGGGTTAAAGGTGATGGATTGGCCAAGCATGTCTCCAGACCTAAACCCTATTGAGCATCTGTGGGGCATCCTCAAATGGAAGGTGAAGGAGCGCAAGGTCTCTAACATCCCCACGCTCTGTGATAGAGGAGTGGAAGAGGAATCCAGTGGCAACCTGTGAAGCTCTGGTGAACTCAACCCTCTTGGGCATGAAGGCAGTGCTGGAAAATAATGGTGGCCACACAATATATTGACACTTTGGGCGTACTCACTTCTGTTGCCAGCGGTTTAGACATTAATGGCTGTGTGTTGAGGGGACAGCAAATTTACATTGTTATACAAGCTATATACTCACTACTTTACATTGTAGTAAAGTGTCATTTTTGTAGTGTTGTTACATGAAAAGATATAATAAAATATTTTTAAAAATGCGAGGAGAGTACTCACTTTTGTGAGGAACTGTAAATCTGAAAATATATTTATCACTACCCCCCCCCCCCGGACTGACACTGCTGCTTTTTTGCTGTGTCCCCTGTGTGTGTTTATTAATCCAGAGTGGGGGCAAGCTAATTCAGGAGGTGTGTTACTGGCCAGATCATCAGGTGAAAAGAGTTTATAAAAGCCTAAAAAAAGATAACGAATGCAGCCACCACATCTAATGATTAGTAAGCTGCAATATATTACAATTTTGGTTTTGGGTGTGATATTATTTCAAGATTCAGATTATCACAAATGACTATTGATACCTTTTTTAATATCTTGCTCTGATTTCACGGTCCATCCTAGCTATGAGTCTCAGAACACACCAGTGAAGTCAGTGGCTGGTGAGGCACTGACAAGTATCAGAACCACGCACAGGTTACATACGCTGCAAACATTAGAGCGAGAGCAATAATTCTAGCACTAGAACTCCTCTGTAACTCTAAACATGTAATCTGTAAAAAAAAAAATTTAAAGCGTCGCCTATGGAGATTTTTATGTACTGAAGTTTGCTGCCATTCCATGAGTGTGTGCAATTTTATAGCGTGACATGTTAGGTATCTATTTACTCAGCACAGCTTCATCTTTCATAGCATGCCCCAGTCCCTGTGAGGAGAAAGAGCAGCGCTTCTACTCCTGGTACAGCACTGGATCAAGATCAGGCTCAGGTAAGTATATAGGGGGACTTTTACATTAATGTAAAGAATGCATTAACCGGTTCCAGACCACTTTCCACACATTTACTACAGCAATGCGGCCCGGCTGCGTGAAATGACGTACTTGGACGTTGTTTCGTGCTGTGGCCACTGGGGAGGGGGGGGTGCAAGCGCGCCACCGGAGGAATGATCGCACGCTGCTTGGATAGAAGGCGAGCCAATCAGCGGGTCCTGCGGACCCGATGTCTGCTAGCCATCCGCGATCCTCCTGGGAGAGGCAGAGCGGCGATCTGCCTATGTAAACAAGGCAGATCATCGTTCTGACAGGGGAGAAGATGGAGATCTTGTGTTCCTGCTAAGCAGGAACACAGATCTCTGTCTTCACCCAGTCAGACCATTCCCCACACAGTTAGAAAGCACCCCCTAGGGACACACTTAACCCTTTGATCGCCCCTGTTGTTAACCCCTTCCCTGCCAGTGTCATTAGTACAGTAATAGTGCATATTTTTAGCACTGATCACTGTACTAGTGTCACTGGTCCCCAAAAAAGTGTCAAAAGTGTCAGTTAGGTGTCCGATTTGTCCACTGCAATATCGCAGTCCCGCTAAAAATCGCAAATTACCGCTATTACTAGCAAAAAAATAAATAAATAAAAATTCCAAAAAATATCCCATCATTTGTAGACGTTATAACTTTTGCACAAACAAATCAATAAACATTTATTGGGATTTTTTTTACCAGAAATATGTAACTGAACAAACTGACATATTGGCCTAAAGTGAAGAGGAAATTTGATTTTTTATATTTTTTTATTGGACATGTTTTATAGCAAAAAGTAAAAAAAATATATATATATATATATATTTTTTTTTTTTCAAAATTGTTGCTCCTTTTTTTTATAGCGCAAAAAATAAAAAAACGCAGATATGATCAAATACCACCAAAAGAAAGCTCTATTTGTCGGAAAAAAAGACATCAATTTTATTTGGGTACAGCCTGCGCACGACCACACAATTGTCAGTTAAAGTAAGGCAGTGCCGTATCGCAAAAAAATGGCCTGGTCATTAAGGGGGTAAAACCTTCCAGGGGTTAAGTGGTTAAGGTATTAAAACCTTTAGCCTTTACAACCACATTCATATAAAGTCAAGTAACTCAGCAAAGAGATTTAGCTACCTGTTTGGATATCTATAAATCATGACTTGTTGGCGTGACTTAAGGACAGGTCAGGTTTTAACCACACTGCCCTTGGTAATCCATATGCAGTTATGCTATAAAGTGTGAGCTATGTCAACTATCGCTTGCTTAGTGCACTTATTTTAAAATACAATATTTATGTTTTTCTTTGTGCAATAAAATCATGCCATTATATTCATATACCATGTTTCCCAACGCAGCGGCTGATGTGAATGAACAAATGTAAAGATGTGTTCCTGCTTAGCAGGAACACAAGATCTCCATCTTCTCTCTTGTCATATCTACTATGACTATACGTCATTATATAAAGCCTAAACATTTAAAACTGGGATACGTTCGAAAGCAATGGTTGATTCAAAAAAAAATGCCTGGGATTGGAGAACGATCCTCTGACAGCAGGATCCTTTTCTCACAGTTTGTTTTTAGCATAGCTTATATCCTTTTTAATGGATCTCACTTCCTCATCATAAGAGGTACTAGGCAAAGAAATCATGTTTCTCTCTGCCTGACTGCATCATTGCTATCCTTGACTACACTTGGCTGGGCCTCCTAAATCATCACACTATTTATTACACTTTTCTGGCGGTTAAAGTGCAGCTGAGATTTGTTGACTGGTGCATGTAACAGTTAAATTGTTACATTACATGAAATATGTAATCTTTTCTACCATGATCTATCTTCTTAAAGTGGTTGCACAGGCAATAGATTTTTAACCTTACTGAATCCTATGCAGTGAGGGAAAAGAAAACATCTGCGTGTACCTTCCCCTGTAGCCCCTAAATACATACCTGAGAACGATTATGATGCAGCTATGTGCATGAGAGCCGAGGCTCTCTTGGCCCTCTCCCTCCTCATTGGCTGAGATACACCAATGGTTCCTGCTTCTGTAAATCACAGCCAGTGATGAGGGATCGGGGGGAACACTCAGAAGCTTGGGAGCGAGCACACACGAGTGCCCACTTAGCAAGCAGCTTGATAGAGGGGCACTCAGCGGGGGGGGGGGGGGGGGGGGGGGAGGCAGGAGTCCTGGCTGGGGACCCGAGAAGAGGAAGATCTGGGTTGCTCTGTGCAAAACCATTGAACAGAACATGTTTGCTATTTTAATTAAAACAAGATAGCCTTTACAATTATTTTAATCTAGTCAACCACATCAGCCACTTCTTATATTTCTAATTCTAGGTGCAAATGTGTTTTTTCCTGTTTCTTTGGGTTTATTTACTAAAGGCAAATTGACTGCTCACTTTGCAAGGGAATTTTCCTCAGAGCTTAGTGAATGAAGTAAAGCTCTGCTAATTTCCATCATCCAATAATGTGCAGGCAAAAATTATGTTTTTTATTACCTTGTATATGATTGGGTATTTTTTGCAAAATTTCAGTGCATTCACTAAGCTCTGGGGAAAATTCTATGGCAACATGCAACATCCCTTGCAAAGTGAACAGCTTATTTGCCTTTAGTAAATCAATTCTTTCTTTTATCTCAATTTTAAGGAGTCACTGTATATGTTGGGAATTTTTATTTTTGGATTCCATTGCCAGGATCTTACTGCCGCACAGAACCCCTCTCTCTGCAGCTTTAGCCTTGTCTTCTTTGCATACATAAGTGTAATGTTTTAATAAATACCAAACTGTCTTACATTTTTTTGCCATAAACAGCGACGCCATAAACAGTGAGCAATTGAAAGCAGCCTACTCATTTTCTAAATTATAAATGCTTAGTCCATCTGGATGCGTGTCTTGTATATATTACAAATACTGAATATTTTGGTGATATATCAAGATCTCTACATTGGTATGATACCTGCATTTGAAATATAGCAGAGAGTCACCAATACTGATCTGTATGCAGTACTGTTCTAGCTGTTAAAAGAGTTATTATTAGCCCAGGTTCAAAAAACCTGTCATAATTTGGATACCTCTCTGGGAAAGCCCTGCAAAGGATAATTAAAATGAAAAAGAAAATCTAAATCTGTATTATTTCTTATCATGCTTTGGATGTAACAGAATAGAATATTGCAGTATAAAACAGTAGACCTCTAGGTCGATATATTTATTACCCAACACTGGGTAGTAAGAGCAGGGCTTGAAGAACCGAAAATAAGCATGGGAAACTTTCTGGGCAAAATATATCCAAATTTCGAAAAGCAGTCCTATATGACTAAGCCCCCGGTAGGTTGGGGTGAAATGCAACAACGGGCATAGCTGTCAGGAGAAGCTGGGCCTGAGGCTGCTCTCCACTTCCAATACCATGGAGCTGATCAATGTGCAGCGTTCATTCCCTATAGACAAAGCTTGTAAACACTGGCCCTTAGGCTACTTTTTATGGTAAGTGTGAACTGTGATACTCGTGGCTGCCCTCCTCCACCAACTTTAACAGCCATCAGGGGCTGTCTGCAAACCTTAGTTAATTAAAAGACATGGTGGTTATCGCCACACATGGCAGATGAGAGTGTAATCACGCACATTGGCAGACCAGAATGCACACAGTTGCATTTTTGGATCACTGATGTTTGAATCTGCACTGTCATCTGCCATGTCTTCCATTCACTCATAGAAATTGATGAAGGTTTGTAAAAGGTTTGTAAAAGGCAAATGATAGCTGCCAAACCTAGGGAAGGAAGGTATAAAGATTACAGACCTTCAGACCTGTGTAAGGGCATCATTAGGGTCACATAATCTGGTAATGTTGTAGGATTGGTGGCAAGCCTACTTGGCCTTCTTTGGTTTCTTGGCGGCAGGGCTGGGACAAGGGGTGGGCGAGAGGGCCGGTTGCCCAGGGCGCAATGGTTTCTTGTAGGGATGCCTTCCTTCTGTTACAAGGCTGACAGAAGTAGTGACAACAGCAGTGATTTTGACAAGCTAGAGACTGTTGGGCATAGGATCCTCTAAGACTGCACATCATGAACGCGGAAGGAGGAGGCACTGCTTGGCATCTTTGCGCTGATGCTGGATGACCTTGTCCCGGCACAAATCTTCTTGGTTTTTTATGCACTCAGTTTAGCACATTGAGTCATCTATTGACTTCTTGTCACAAAAGCAGTTTAGTAGAAGAGATCTGTAGCAGTTTCAAATCCTTTTCACTATTTTCTGTCAGACTTGAATGTTGCTGCTGTAGTTAGCTACAATACATACAGTATGTAGGCAGACATGAATTGTTGGTGTAACATGATTATTAGCATACCTCCCAACTTTTTGAGATGGAGAGGAATGGGGGACACCTATTAGGAAAAGTATGTAGGCATAGGACACACCCCCTGCCACGCCCCCTTAAAGGAGAACAACAAAAAAAAAGATATTAAACTCACAAGTGCTTTTTTTTGTTTTACCACTTTACTACTACTACTTTTATTACTACTTTTACCATTTTACTACTATTCCTTTATAATGGCTTTTGAAATTTGCAGCAATTTAGAAATTGGATGAAAGGTTTAGCACTGGGAAAGACTTTTTGAAAGATAAAAAATACATTTTATATACAACTATATAGATTACACTAAAATGAGGGACAAATGAGGAGGAAAGAGGGACAGAGGGACTTTGTTCCAAATAAGGGATAGTCCCTCGAAATCAGGGACAGTTGGGAGCTATGCATTAGTAGTTACATTGGATAGCACGATTAAATACTGTAGCTGGCATTTTTTAGATTTGAAATGTATGAAACTAGGCACCAGTAGCTAATTGCCTCAGAGCAGTAATTGAAAATAGGACACTTCACCACGGTATCACAAATATTTATTTGCCCTTTTACTGTTACAGCACGAGCATTGCATGGTTTGCCAATTGTTCCAGCCCTGCTAAGAAAATGTGCCACAGTAGGGTTTAAACTATTCTATAGACTAGTAAATGTTCTATAAATGACTTCTACAAGGTTGAAACACAACATTTCAACAGACTATAAAAAACAAAATTCTTATACAGTATAAAAATGAAGAACTGTTTTTGCTGCCAATAACCAGACAGATTCATGTTTTTATATTTCTATACTGCACTGGGTAGATAAAACGAAATTTCTGATTAGCTGCTAGGGTATGTAAGAACAGTTTGTCATGCAAGGTATAAAAAACTTATTTCCTATGGAGGCTGTTCACATCATTGTACTGCAGGGAATTTTCTGCATGCTACGTTTTAGTATATTTACACGCATTACCAAGACCCATCAACATCATTCACATCAGTCCCTACCCTCAAGGAGCTTACAATCTAAGGTCCCTAACTCACATTCATATACTAGGGCCAATTTAGACAGAAGCCAATTAACCTACCAGCATGTCTTTGGAGTGTGGGAGGAAACTGGAGCACCCGGAGGAAACCCACACAGGCACAGGGAGAACATGCAAACTCCAGGCAGGTAGTGTCATGGTTGGGATTTAAACCAGCGACCCTTTTTACTGCTAGGCAAGAGTGCTACCCACTACACCACTGTGCCACCCATTGCCACACATTACATATGTTCCACATTTTTATGAAGTTTTAATGCAACTGCACTATGGAAATTTTTCTATTTCCATAGTGCAGAATGTTGTTTCAACTAATTTGCATACCACACAGAGAGAAAGCATGTAAAACACACATTGCAACACACATGAATAGCATTTGTAAAAGTGCTTGTGAAAAAGCAGGCAATAAGACAAATCAAAAATGAATGTTAGTGCAAGTGCATAATTGTGAAATGACAGTAATGCCCCGTACACACGATCGTATTTTCTGACAACAAATGCTGGATGTGAGCTTGTTGGCTGAAAGTCTAATCGTGTGTATGCTCCATCGAACATTTGTTGTCGGACTTTCTGCCAACAAATGTTGGCTAGCAGGTTCTCAAATTTTCTGCCAACAAAACTTTGTTGTCAGAATTTCCAATCGTGTGTACACAAGTCCGACGCACAAAAGTTCACGCATGCTCGGAATCAAGCAGAAGGAGCCGCACTGGGTATTGAACTTCCTTTTTCTCGGCTCGTCGTACGTGTTGTACGTCACCAAGTTCCCACGTTCGTGATTGTTGGCCAACATTTGTGTGACCGTGTGTATGTAAGACAAGTTGGAGCAAACATCCTTCGAACAAAAATCCACAGTTTTGTTGCTGGAAAATCTGATTGTGTGTATGGGGCATTAGAGATGGACTGAGGTAAGAAAAGCCCTGAACTGATATCTCAAACAATGTCACCAGCTTTCCCAGGTATCTTCTTCAAGTACGGTAAAACTCACTGATATGTAATGGAGAAGAAGAGAAAGGAAGGTGTTTGTTGTCGAAATCAGGGTGGCAATGCTACTCCTCCACGTATATAATATAGTGAGTTAGCGAGCATTGTCACCTTAGGACAGGAAGTGTGTTACTGGCAAAGTCAACATGTAACAATAAAGGGAAAAAAACCTTAAAAAGAAAACCAATGCAGCCACCACATCTAAAGAGGGGTAAGCTGTAATGCAACCCTTTTTTTTGGGGTTTAGAAACACTGAATAGAATCATAGGGATACATAACTACAGGATTTGGTTGGATTGGACAGAGCTTAAATACAACCCAAATTTTGATTTTATAATATCAGGTATGCTTCAGAATTTTAATAGTACAGCAGAAAAATGCATGGACATTTAATGGGCAGCATATCTAAAAAGTCCCTTTATTTTATGCAGAGAGAACAATAGTAATTGTTGTGTTCTTTGGGTTGTTAGAATTGCTAACCTAACCTTGAACTGTCTGACCACGGGTTGCTTGGAGAAAAAAATGCAGTGATTTGCCAGCAGTGATTTTCCTTATTGTGTTTGCCTGGCAGTAAATTATAGATATTTTTGTGGTGTTCCCATTTTTTTTTTTTGCCAAGCACTTGCTGTCCTCTTCTTCTTGGTATGCCACTAAATCACACCCTGGAGTTTACTGCAAAAGTCTGTCTCAGCAATCTCAGTAGCCTGTTAAAGAAATCACGGGTCACAGTCGGTCCAGCTGCAGGCCAGTGCATAATATAGGTCACGCTGTCCCTATCTTCTGTTTCCCTGTGAACTATGAAACTCTTTTACTTGTTTTTATATAAAATTCAGTCGTTTTTGCTCTTCTCAGCTATTCTTTTCTCTGTGACCTGCCTCAATATTTAGGTACTATGCTATTCATACTGCATAGCAAAGCATTCTCATTCTTTTTAACAATTTGGGCTTTTCGTAATAACTTGTTATGAAGAGCAATGAAGTGCCGTGAAGCATAGCAGCCAATTAGGCTGTTTTTAACAGTTTAGTGCAGTCAGGCTAATGATAGCTGACATCTGGTTGGTTGATAGTGACACATCATTACTCTTTGTACCGTGCTATTAAATAAAGATCATTACTGTTTGCTGATGTTCTTACCACCATATCATAAAAGTTATCACCAAAGGGGAAGTCATCTCAACAGATTGTTCCCTTCCCATGAACTACGTAGAAGACCTGTAGCAAACAATTCTGGGTGTGCACCCTTCTAAAGCCTCATGCCTGATTAACAATTACCCATATACTTTTATTACCCAAGATACCTAAAGATTACTTATATATTTTATAAGCCTGACACATAACAAACACAGAGAGAGGGAAATAGAAGCCAAAAAAACCCACAAACATATTAAATGGATTCTCTTGTCAGGCTGAGTGGAGGCTTCAAAAGTTAGGGCAGTGCTGTCAGAATCACCCAGACCCCAGACTTTAGTACTAATACCTTTGCCAAACGACAACAAAAAAAAGTAAGTTTCTACTTTTTCTCCTTTTAAATTGGAAGCAACATGTCAGGATGTAAGGAAAACCAAGTACATGCCCTTGCTCCCCATGAGTAAGCTCCAGTGGGTGGAGTAAAATGCGTTGGGGGCATGGTCTGGTGGGGTCCAGGCTGAGACTGCCACTTGTCTATGTACAGCAGGTCCTGTTCGGTTCTGCGGCTCCCGGGATCTTCTGCTCTTATCTATCATTGTCTGGAGCTTGGGCAGGCTCCTTCCCGGCCAGCACTCACAGCAGCAGGCACAGGACTACACTTTCTAGCAGCCTGAGCGGCTCACATACATACCATGGGTTCACACAAGTATCCCTTTACCAAATAACAAGGAAAAAGTATGTTTCTGTTGTTTCTCCTTTTAAATTGGAAGCAACATGTTGTAAGGAAAACCAAGTACATGCCCCTGGTCAAAGAACTGCACATGAGCGCAGAACAGTCTGCAGAACTGTGCATGGAACTAGGGCCAAGTGCGCTTCCACAAGTTGAATTGACTTTGGCTCCAAATGGCCTATCTGAAACACTGCAAGACTCAAGATCATTGTTGAGTGGTCATTAGCGCCTGTGACCCTTAACCAGACCCTGTTTGCTCTTGAGATAAACATGGTTTGCTTTCTGACTACACCTCCTCTGGTACCTGACCTCTAGCTTGTCTCTTGACTCCACACCTTACTTATCCCTTCAATACAAACAAATGGCAACCACCCCAGCCTGTAACTGGTCTTTGCAGCAATGGAAGGGCGACGAATGTCAAAAAACAACAAAGAAAAATTCTAAGCTTACTTACCAGCCAGCCTGCAACAAACCAAATTGTCCTGTCTAACAGTCCACGTTAAAACCAGGAGTTTATTTTGCACACTATTGCAAATATATGTGTAACTGCAAGGCCACTTCACAGCACCATGGACAGATTGAGGGCAGGTATGCCTGGAGGGCGCCCACCCCTTCTTAAAGGCACAGGTGCACACTGGACACCCAGCAATAGCACAATGGCAGCCAAGGTATCCAGTGCACCCCCCACTAATTCACCAACAGTACAAACAAATGGAAACCACCCCAGCCTGTAACTTGCCTTTGGAGCAAGGAGCACGTGGAAGGGCGATGCATGTCAAAAAACAACAAAGAAAAATCCCAAGCTCACTTCCCAGCCATCCTGCAACAAACCAATTCGCCGCCATTGTGCTATTGCTGGGTGTCCAGTGCACCCCTGTGCCTTTAAGGAGGGGCTCCTCCTCTAAGGAGTGAGCTCCCTCCAGGCATACCTGCCCTCAATTTGTCCATTATTATATATGTGCTCCTACTTTGGAGACTCCCAATATCTATAGAGTTAGGATTGCAGCACACTAGGGTTGTTTGCTTGATCCTTTTCCAGATCTTGAACAATTTATGACAGTAAGGGGATATCTGGGTTGATTTTATTTGAGATGTCATAATTGCATAGTTTGTAATATCAAAGAGATTGGAATATGAATGTCTTACTGTGAGCTAGGCGCATCTTCTATGCTCAGACTGAAAAAACAGAGATCCGCTCAAACTAGCTAATAAAAAGCCCTTTCTGTCAGGATGTTACAATCAGGGAGCCAGCTAAGAGCTCTGCATCAAAATAGGGAACATCTTACTGTGTTTTTTTTTTCAAAAAGAATGCTATGTGTCTTTCCTTTAGAGAGCAGAGTATCAAAAAATATGGTACAGTATGGTTCAGACAGTACACTGGCTTAGTGGTTGTCACTTATGCCTTGCAGCACTGGGATCCTTGTCTTGAATCTTGACCAGGATACTATCTGCATGTTCATGTTCATGTGGGTTTCCTCCCACATGCCAAAGACATGCTGGTAGGTTGACTGGCTCCTTAATAAATTTGCCTTAATGTGGGTGCACATATACATGCTAGCCCCAAGCAATTGCCAAGGACTGAGGAAAAACATGGCAACCTACCTTGACAGTTCTATGGAAAAGACTTTCAAGCATATCAGATATGGTGCCCAGAGAGTTGGCCCATAAAATCACTGAAAGTCAGATAGCACTTAAAAACATTTCTTAGAGCCCAACTCTGAGCAAATCTAAAAAAAATTAAATGATGCCCCTTCCCCATGCAGTTGAAGAATATAATGTTAATCTTGTCTAGGAAATAATCTATCACAGTGTAATACTTACCTTAATCCAGGGTCCAGCAGTCTTTCTCCCCGCCATTTCAGATATGATCCCCAGAGGCCTCTCTCTTACTTTAATCTTTGTACTCTGTAATCCACCATAGCCAGAATTCAGGGAACACCTTGTACAGTCTATCCACTTGGTGCTTCACCAACCATATTTGACTTCCAAAGCAGGTGTAAATCTGGCTGCTATATGTGAGAAATGTCAGATTTTTTAACATTAAAGCTGAACTGCACCCCAAAGGGGAAGTTCTGCTTTATGCCCTCCTCTTCTATTATTGGCACTTGTTTTGGACAGGTGAAGTGAGTACCTGGTTTTGACAGGTACCCGCTCCTACTTCTGGTCGATTCGCCGCAACAATCCCCCGGAAGTTTCCCACCCGCAACCTTCAGGGAAACGTCACAGATCCTAGAAAGGCTGTGGGCCCTTTCACAAAGCACAGCGCGGCTCACACATGGGAAGTGGTAAACCGCCTGTGAAGCCACAAGGAATAACAGCCAGCTGCCGATAGTAAACATGCCGGCACTGGGGACCCAAAGACTTGTGCAGAAGCAGTTCAGGTGAGCCGAGCACTGGACCCTTGGACAAGTGAGTATCACTTTTATTAAAAGTCAGCAGTTGTAGTATTTGTAGCTGCTGACTTTTCATTTTTTATCCAAAAAGCTAAAGAACTACTATAAGCTTTCTGTATTTCAGAGACAGCATTATGAGCCAGCAGGAAGTATGTTTGAATATTGCTCTCCTGCACCATAAGCAGAGATTCTGAGGTCACCAGATTATCAAGAAAGGGTAGAGGGTGGGAGTATTACATCCATGCCTAAATAAAAATGGAAAAACTGAACAGGTATACTATGTACCCTGAGTGCATTTCAATGTGTAATTTTCCATTTTTATTGGCTAGTAACTTTAAGCCTCAATGCAATAAGTTCCCTTTTTTTGCAATTCCTTTATTTGTATAAAGAGTCATAGAAAATACAGACATTACGGAGATACATCTGAGTACATCATCAATAGAAACTCCAACATAAAAACGGCTGACAAAGAGCACTAAGACAACGATCTTAGAAGAGGTATTTAATAAGACAATCCAAAACCACGACTGAAGCATACATAGTACTGCTTACTTATTTTGTAGGAGAGCAAACATCAAATGGCATTGAAACAGGAAAAGGCACACGTGGTGGGGTCATGTGTGCAGGCAGGTGGAAGACCCTGAGGGATCAAGGGGGTTCCATTTGGAATCTGAAATTAGGAGGAACAGGGAGGAAGGAGAAAGAAAGCGGAGCAGAGGGAGGCTGAACAGGACCAGGGAAGAAACATCAAAAAAAGGAGAAACGTGAATGGAGGACCACGTTTCTCTAGGAAAAAAAGGGTGGGGGGGGGAGGAAAGGCAGAAGGGTCACCCGGTCACCCCTCTCCCTGGGTAGAGCGAGGCATGCAGAAGTTCACTAAGCGGTGGAAAGCTTGTTAAGGTAGGCATCTGTATACACAAAATAATTCCACGGCCTTCAGGTTTCAGTACACACCTCTTCCGTGTTACGCAGTGTGGCTGTGAGTTCTTACATGTCTCGTTTGTTGTTGACTTTAGCGAACCACAGAGCTTTCATAGGGGGGTCAGCATCTCTCCAGCCAAGCGGAATGCAGGCCTTAGCAACATTTAGGAATTGCATTATAAGAGAAGATTTGTATTTAACGAGTCGTTCCGTCAAATGCAATAAAACAGGCCGCAGGGTTAGCATGCAGGTCGACAGCCATGTTTAATGATAGCGGTTACATTTTGCTAAAACTGTTGGATTTTAGGACATTCCAAGAAAATGTGAATCATAGTCCCATCGACCACACCACAACGCCAACCAGGGAAACATACGGTGAAGTTGGGTGGGGACCCTGTACCATCTGGTAAAAGATCTTACAATTAGTCTCCTGTACCCGCCTGGAAATGGATGACCTTTGAGCAAAATGAAGAATCTTTAGTCTTTGGACAGGAGTAAGGCTCAGAGCAAGATCGGTTTCCCATATAGTGAGAAATGGAGGAACATGTTCTTCTCCAGGGTGCATCAGGGAGGAGTATAGCAAAGAGAGGGAATGACGTATCAGTTCCCCTCTGTGACATAGTGATTCAAAACATGTGAGCAGGTGAAAGATACCTGGGTACGGGAAAAACGTTGGAGAAAATAGCGTAGTTGAAAGCCACCCCAAAAGTCCAGATGAGGGTCAATAAGATGGTCTGGGTCGGAGGAAATCAAGGTCCTTTAAGATGACGAAACTGCCCACCATGAAGACCTGGAATGAATTCAGGATTACCTGAGATGGGAAGGGAGAAATTGAAGAGTTTTTAAACATTTCCTGTGCGACCTGTAAAGTACTGCCTGAGGCAGGATGCACTCACAGCTCTCTAGGTATGGGGGAAGATATCCAAGGTCCACTCAAAGCAGTACCCTGAGAGTCTTCCAATTCCATGTAGGTGCGAATGTTCGTGGAAAGGCCTGATGAGGTTTCTGACAATTGCACAGTCATGCAACGCTTTATCCAAATAAAATGTATGTCCTTTTTTCCCAGAGCTTTCTTTTGGTGGTATTTGATCACCTCTGCGTTTTTTATTTTTTGCGGTATAAACAAAAAAACCTGACAATTTTGAAAAAAAACTATAATTTTTTTACTTTCTTCTATGAAACATATCCAAAAAAAAAACTGAAAAAATCTAATTGCTTCATAAGTTTAGGCCAGTATGTATTTTGCTACATATTTTTGATAACAAAATCCCAATAAGCGTATATTGAGTGGTTTGCGCAAAAATAATAACGTCTACAAACAATGGAATATATTTATTTATTTTATACTAGTAATGGCAGCGATCAGTGACTTATAGCGGGACTGCGATTTTGCGGAGGTCATTCTGACACTGACACATTTTGGGGACCAGTGACACTAATACAGTGATCAGTGCTATAAAATATGCACGGTCACTGTACTAATGATACCGGCTGAGAAAGGGTTAACATCGGGGTGATCAACTGCGTTCCTAGCCTGTGTTTTTCTAAACTGTGGGAGGTGCTTTTACTAAGGGAAGACATGGATCCTAGTCCGAGACACAGTGTCCATGCCTTGCCTCCTGTCAGACCGCCATTCTGCCTCTCTGCTTGACGATCAGCGGGTGCGAGCCACCACCGGCACACATGTGCACCCCCTATCCAGAAGAGTCAGATCATGTACAGCAGTGGTCATCAACCCTGTCCTCAGGGCCCACTAACAGGCCAGGTTTTATGTATTACCTTGGGGAGATGCAGACTAGAATACTGCAATCACTGAGCAGTAAATTATATCATCTGTGATGTATTTCAGTTATCTTGCAAACCTGGCCTGTTAGTGGGCCCTGAGGACAGGGTTGATGACCACTGATGTACAGTATATATACATGTGATCTGGCACAGAGTAACACTGCTACGGGGCGGACCTTAAGTGGTTAAGGGACCATATACATCTCTGTGGTGCATTAACATTCTGAGTTGGCTTCCTAACGTTCCAAATTAGGTGCATGCACTTTTTATAGCAATGCATTGCACTACACAACATCCAGTAGTAGTGCATTGCTGTGCATTGTGGTGTACTGCCATGCAGGTGTGTTGGGGTTCCATCCAGAAAAATGGGAATGCAGTACACCAATGTGCAAAACATGCATTGCAACTCATTGCAGTAATGCGTACATTACCATAGCACAACTGTGTAAATCCAGCTTAAAGGATTTAGGAGAGGAGGCATGAATATAGTTAGGGCAGGATGTTCCAAAAATCCCTAAGAGCCCATTCACACTTTTTTATTCAGGTTTTTTTTTAAAAGGATAACTCCACTTTTGTTGAGAAAAAAAACCCACTCCCCTTTGGGTGATCTATGCACACTGCAAGGATTTTAACAAACTTTGTTGCAGATTTTACCCTTTGGTATTCTGAAGAAATAGCTGTTAGTTTGTCTTTGTGCAAAGTGAATACGTATGGCAGTGATTTTATGATTATCAATCAGCTGCTGCAACTACATCACTCTACTGAGAAAAGTGGCAAGGTCTGCATCCCTTTAGACACAATTTCCCTTCGAGAGAATCTCACCAAAAATGACATTCTTGTTGCAGAGGATGCTCCAAATCTGATTTGTATCTTAGTGTAGACTTCTGGGAAACACAGTAAACCAATCACACAAGCAGGAAATTATGTTTCTGGGGGGCGTTCTGTACACCATCTGTGTACAGAACGCCTACAGGTAGCCATATTGCATTGCATTTTACAGAAAATTACAGAGCTGCAGATTGAAAAGAAAAGGTAATTTTTAAGAACATTCAATTACAATATGACTTTTTTCACAGTTGTATACGCTACGTTATTATTAATTTTTTTATTTGCTAATTTTTTTTCCCACGAAAGTGAAGTTACCCTTTAATTTGTATGGGCTACCAAAGCACCAGAATGTCAAAAAAAAAATGCATTGCAATATGTGTTAAAAATGAAATGGCACTGCATTGCACTAATGCATACATTAATGTGTTTTGTGTATACACATGCGTTACAACACATGGGCTGTATTAATTGTTTCAAGCGATAATCTTGCAAATATGTGAGACATAAAAAAGTAATGAAGGGAAAAACTGTAACAAATAAACAAAGATATAAACGTGTTCACTCATTCGTAAAAATTTAATAACCTAGTGGAAATATACCTTGAAAGCAGACTGTGGCATGCATTTACAAATGAACGTGCAGAGGAAAAACTGATATGAAACGTGAAAGGAGATCTGTTATTGTTTATCAAAAAACCATTCCACAACTAAATGCCAGATTCCAGGGGAAAACGACTGTGTTTGGACTCATCAGATTCAAAAGCAATCACGCAGAGCATAGGTAGACATTCTACCATTTGTCATAACAGGTGAAAAACCACTGAATAAATGTCCAGCATTTATCTGCCCAGGACCCGGATAATAACTTGAAACGCTGCCACGCAATTCCACGCACAGACGAGTAAAATGTGCAGTGACTGCAACAGCAATCACAAGGCATCAGATCAAAAAGAGGGATGCTGGGATTTGGCTTAATAGAATACTGTTTTCCCTACTATTATTTTCTTTGCATTGTTTATAATATCCTGAATTTCCAGGGGGTTACACAGGCACCAATGTGACCATTGGGTTTTAGGCTTGGTTCCCACTAATGCGATGTGACTTTGATGAGATTAAGACCCCTTTCACACTGTGCCGCCACCGGCGTCAGCGGTAAAGCAGCATTATTTTTAGCGCCGCCTTACCTTTGTTTTAGTGGCACTATTCAGCCGCTAGCGGGATGGTTTTAACCCTCGCTAATGGCCGAAAAGGGGTTAAACCTGCCTGCAGAACATCTCTGGAGCGGCGTTTTGCCGGCGGTATCGCAGCGCTGCCCCAATGATTTCAATGGGGAGCAGCGGTGGAGGAACGGTGAGTTCACCGCTCCTTCACCGCTCCAAAGAAGCTGCTGGCAGGACTTTTTCTGACACCCTGCCAACGCACCACTCCAGTGTGAAAGCCCTCAGGCTTTCACACTGGAGTGAATGGAGCAGCTGTTTTAGGGCGATTTGCAGGCGCTATTTTTAACGCTATAGCGCCTCAAAACGCTCCAGTGTGAAAGGGGTCTTACAGTGTGATTATGTGGTGCGACTTTGCATATTCTATCGGGCCAAGTTGCACTGTAAATCGCACCAAAGTAGTGCAGGAACTTTTCCAAAATCGCACCATGCTGAGTCGTATTAGATTAGAAAGGGCACCTTTAAAAACAATGAGGTTGTTCTCCAGACCCATTGAAATGCACTTTTGCTTTACTGATTTACTAATCACCTTGTTTTTAAACTAGACCGACAGTCAACAATCTACCTTTCTCTTTCTATTTAATTATATGACATTTTTGACATTTGACGATCTATTTGATCCTTATATTGCATTTGAATTTTTATTTGTCTCTTTCCAATATGTTTGTTACCCTTTGAAAATGTACCACAATCCTTGTAAAATTCAGATTATTCTCCTTTATTTTATTCAAAACAATAAACAAATTTGACAAGGAAAACAATGAGAATTTCCTTGTCATGCGATTCTGTCATATCCGAAGTCACGCTAGTGTGAACTGGGCCTTAATGAATAAAAACATTTATTTAAAGTATTCAAAAACTTGCCAAAGGCTAAATTCACACATCTGCATCTTAGTGGGGTATGGCGAATAAAATTCAGCTTGCTGCATCTCTGGTGCAGTTTCTACAAGTGCAACTTCCATATGGGGAGGTAGTAATGCATGTAAAACAAGTGCAGAATGTATCACACTAAAAAACATGCATAAGGTGTTAAAAAGGAGCTTGATCCTTATCATAAAATTACAACAAAGCCATCTTTAGAAATGTTTAGTAATGGCAATCTATAATCACATTCTTATAGATAAGTGCAGGCTTTTTGTTGTTTGCATACTTTTTCCTTTCTTCCCCATTCTTCTAACGGCGGCCATTTTCACTAAGGGCAGATGAATTCATCTCCCTTTATATCCTGGAACTCTGGGTCTGCCTCCTGGAACATGTGACAGGAAGTTGCCAGGATGCAGTTGTGCGGCCAGGGTTATAGCACCAGTGCCTCACTCAACCAGGAAGTTGAAAAATAGGATTTTTATAACAGCTTACCTGTAAAATCCTTTTCTTGGAGTACATCACGGGACACAGAGCCATAGTAATTACTATGTGGGATGTCCCAGAGCAATGCTAACTGAGCGGAGGGAGACACAAACAAAAGTAGGCTGCAATCAGACCTGAGGTCCTATACTGCTGCCTGCAGCACACTGAGCCCAAAGGCGATAGAATCTGGTGAATGTATGAACTGAAGACCAAGTTGCGGCCTTGCCGATTTGAGCCATGGAGGCTTGGTGATGCACTGCCCATGAAGCACTAACAGCCCTGATGGAGTGCACTTTGATTTGAAAAGGTTGAACTTTCCTCTTCAAACCATAAGCTTGAATAATTACTTGCCTAATCCACTTAGCAATAGTAGATTTCGACGCTGCCTGTCCTTTTCTAGGACCTTCAGGCAACACAAACAAAACATCCATTTTCCGAATCTGAGCAGTCGCCTCCAAATAGATTTTGACTGCTCTCACTACATCCAGAGAATGTAGTGACTTTTCTTCCGTAGAACAGGGTTCTGGAAAAAATGAAGGCAGAACAATACCCTGGTTTAGATTAAAACCTGAAACCACCTTCGGTAGAAAGCTAGGATGAGGACGCAATACTACTCTATCCTTGTGAATGATTAAATATGGCTCTTTACAAGAAAGAGCTGCCGATTCTGATACCCTTCTTGCAGAAGAAATGGCTACCAGAAAAAACTAGCTTCCTTGTCAAAAGGACCAAGGTAATATGTTGTATTGGCTCAAAAGGCTGTTTCTGTAATGACCTAAGGCACTGGTGAAAAAACTGAGGTACTCCCAATAAGGGGAGGGGTTATTTAGGGAGCTAAACTTCCTGTCTAGGGTGTGCCAGTGTCCATCACCTAAAGGTGCCTATATAACCCATACAGTAATTACTGTGGCTCTGTGTCCAGTGATGTACGATAAAGAAACCAGTAATAGAAAGTAAAAGCAAAATATGTTTGTTTAACTAATGAATTTAGGATGACTTCATATGAGCATGCAGAGCTGCATGCCAATGTGATATTTCGTGAAATGGGAAGGTCTGATTTCATGTCGCCAAAAATTGCCAAGGCACAATGTCTACCTCCCCTTTCTCTATTAGATAAATATGCTCTGATGAATGTTTTCAAGACAGAACTCTGACCAATATACAATACTTTATAAGGTGATCACTGTCCAGAGGCAGAGATCTCTGATGGACATCACTGATACTGTTTTCCTTCATTTTTAGTGTGGAGGTTGCATGCTGACATAATGTAAGTACTGTAAAATCAAAAGTATGATTTTGTGTGCAAACACCTCTAAACAGAAACAACCACTTATCCAAAACAATATCGATATTAAGGACAAGTGCAATTCAATAAATACATTCCCTATGTCCTCTCCCACAACCTCTGCATCAATAAATATGGTATAACAGAACTCCATACCTTATATATTGGTGAATGTCAGTGTGTCCTTGTTTTTACCTGCCCAGGGCCAGCACAGTCTGTATTCAGTCCCAGTGAATTGTATGCCTTAAAGTGATACTAATCACACACTGCTTCATTTACATAGACCCTTCTATTTCTGTATGTGGGTGATGGAACTGTATTTATTTTAATTAAAAAACATCTACCTTTACCAAACCAAGTACCTTTTACCAAACTGATATACAGCTGTTACAGGACCCAGCTCTTTTCCAGCATGTCTGCAGGGAAACATAAGCAGGAGGAACTTCTAGTCCTCTTCTGCTGGTCATGTGTTCAAAAAAAAAAAAACAGCATTTGGAATACAGCGTAAAAAGAAATTGTTAATATCAATATTTCTTTTTAAATTTGCATATATATATATATATATATATATATATATATATATATATATATATATTATTTTTATTTTTTTTTTTAAGGGCAACTGGGTAATGGTACACAACCAAGTATTGATTTATAACTAACTGTCATTTATTAAATATTGTAAAAAGCCAATATCTGCATAAAGATTGTAATTTGACAATTTAAGAACAACATCAGAATGTACAACAAATACACTAAGTACAAATAAGCATTGTCTCCTAGATGGAAATTACGCCTGACGCGTTTCAGGAACTTATCCTTTCTTCAGGGGCTGTTCCTTGTGGAAGACAAGGATATTGGCTTTTTACAATATTTAATAAATGAAAACTATAATATATATGCATAAGCGTAAGGACCAATATATAAAGTTATTTCCCCACAGCAACCAATCAGATTCAAATGGTAAAGAGACTCTGTCACTACATTTTTCAACATTTGCTGATCACATTTTTGCAAGCTGTACAATATACTGTACATATATATGAGATCCCATGCAGAGTTATTCATGCTTATAATATAATAGCCTGTAATAAAACGATCTGTACAATAAATGCACTGATAAAAAACAATGACATGGGACCTCTTAAAAAATGACAAAGCAAAAGCAGATGTTAGGGGTAAGGGTTAATTGCAATATAAGACAGGGGTCGAGGGAATATATAATTAGAGAAGGGTAACAGCACCTCAACCACATCCCAATGAGTCCGACCCCCATAGCAAAATGATAGTGACCCCCTGCTGATGGTATCTCCCCATCAACACCCCGAAACATCTGCCATCGCATATTATTGACAAAATAAATAGCACACAAGAAAAGGGTTATGACATGTATAATGATGCTTTGTCATTTTTTAAGAGGTCCCATGTCATTGTTTTTTTAGCATTGAATTTATTGTACAGATCGTTTTATTACAGGCTATCTCAATGGTCAATAATAGAAGCATTTGGCGCCAGCAAGCTTTGATGCAATCAGGAAATGCCAGACAAAAAAAGAAGAGGATTTGTCTGTAGTGGAGAGGTAGGCCCAGTTCATGATGTCATTGACATTAGGATTCATCAAGCGCTAGGGGTGAGGCCTCCTCAAACACAGACATTCTGCAGGTTTGAACCGTAAAAAAAAAGTCCCCAGGAACTTGGCTAGCTAAGACACCCAATAAACTGTACAAAAAAAGGCAGCTTGTGATAAAAATTAAATATTTCTTCAACAAGACAGTTGTGGGCATGCATGACAGGACATTGCAACTATTCACTGCCGCACAGCTTCTTCTGGATTTAGTGTCTATAATATTTATGTCTGATGGGATTTGAATGTCACTTTCATTGTCATATAGTTTAAATATGGGGCAAAAATATTTTCTGGTGATCATCAATGTTTTCAGCAATCAATGACAGCCTCACATATACGTTGAAGCAATTATTTTAAGCAAGCATTAAGATAATAAATATGGCCTGTGCTGACAAAGGTCTTGCTCCTGATGATTAGGTTAAGTGGCTCGATCATCGCAGAACAAAAAGACATTGTGACCGATTCAATCCAATTATATGGCTTGGTGATTGAAGGGCTAGCTCTTTTAGATATGGCCTGAGGTCTCAACCCCCTCAATAAAAAACATATATAAACATACTCGTCTATTTGTGTGTGTCCATATCACTGTGCAAAACTATACATCGCACATATGTGGAACTAGCTTATCAATGTTATCAATGGTTCTAGGGATTACCAATTAAAAGACTGGATAAAGGAAAAAGGTCCCAGATAACATCCTAATATACCGATAGTTCCAGATTTAAAGCAGTATTAAACTCAAATCCAAAAATGTAATATATTGCAGTTTACCAATCATTGGAAGTGGTGGCTGCATTAGTTTTCTCTTTTTATGTTTTTTCCCCTCTGTTTTCACCTTGTGATCTGGCACACCTCTTTTATTGGAATGCTTCCACAAGGCACTGGGGGCACCTTTGGACAGCAGCATTGTTATGCCGCATACACACGAGTGGATTTTTGGATGTTTCTTCCGACGGAATTCTGCTCAAGCTTGGCTTGCATACACACGGTCACACAAAAGTTCTCTGAACTTTCGACCATCAAGAACGCGGTGAGGTACAACACTACGACAAGCCGAGAAAATGAAGTTCAATGCTTCCGAGCATGCGTCAAATTGTTTCCGAGCATGCGTAGGAATTTTGCGCGTCGGAATTTGTACAGACGATCGCATTTTCGGATAGGAACTTTTTGCGACCGAAAAAAAGAGAACCTGCTCTCAATCTGGCTGGAATTCCGCCAGCAAAAGACCGATGGAGCATACACACGCTCGCATTTTTCGACAAAAAGCTCTCATCGGAGTTTTGCTGGCGGAATTTCCGATCGTGTGTATGTGGCATTAGTCTGGGGGGGAGGTAAATGTTAGATGTACTAACAGATTAAAAACATTAACACATTGAAGTTGAACTCCAGCTAATACTTTATAAACAGTTACAGCAAACAGTTTTTTCATTTTGGGATAAAGGCTTTACATAAAAAAAAAAAAAACATCTGATCATTTAAAACACCCCTCCAAGTGTTAAATGGTCTGTCTCATCCGTGTAACTGTAAAGCCTCATACACACGATCAGACTTTCCGACGGGAAATGTTCGATGACAGGTTGTTGGCGGTAAATCCAACCGTGTGTATGCTCCATTGGACAATTGTCAGATTTTCCACAGACAAATGTTGGATCGCAGGTTTTAAAATTTTCTGCGGACAAATGTCTGTTGTCGGATTTTCCAAGCGTGTGTACACAAGTCTGTCGGACAAAAGTCCAAAGTACAAACACGCATCCTCAGAAGCAAGGACAAGCCAGAAGCGGTCGGTCTTGTAAACTAGCGTTCGTAATGGAGAATTAACATTCGTGACGCAAATTACAAAATCTTTAAATCCAGCGCACAATTCTCTTCTTCTTTAATGGGATAATAATGAAGCTGCTTTGCTGATGATACTGATGACATTATTGCAAAACGAATTTTCAAAGGCTTTTTTTTTTTTTTCTAGTGATATCAAGAATAATATTATTATACTTTTTTTTTTTTTTATTTGGGCAAGTTACCACAACACCATTATCCGTAGTTTTTAAGTATGTTGGTGTCCCTTGTCAATTTTACATTGTATTTTTTAAAATGTAACTGCCTACTCCCAAACTGTCATTTGAAGTAGAACACATAAGTATTATTCAACACAATTTTTTTTATTGTGCATTAAAAAAATAAAACAAATAAAATTAGACATGCTATCTGCCAATAGAACTTAACCAAAAAGTGCATTCTATGCATCCAAAAATATAGAAAATATACCAAATCAAATCATTATTCATCCAAAAAAATAATGTCAAAGCAATAACTCCAAGGCCAATAATAAATAACACGTTATCTCCTCCGATTCCGCAAAATGTCTGGTTGACGAACGGCCGTTCAGAAACTGAAAAGCGCGAACTGAAAAGTGCAAAATGAAAAGTGTGAAATGAAAAGTGAGAATCAACACTCACCAAACTTCTACTGACACAAAATTAGAAGAAAGAGCCCAAAGGGTGGCGCTAACGAGCTGAAAAACCACGTAGTACGTCTTGTACGTCACTACGTTCGTAATTGTTGGCCAATAATTGTGTGACCGTGTCTATGCAAGACAAGTTTGTGCCAACGCCCTTCGGACAAAATTCCACCGTTTTGTTGGCGGAAAGTCCGATCGTGTGTACAAGGCATAAGAGAGCTTTTCTGGTGAAAAACAACAGACTTAGTGGCTGGATCATCAGATGAAAGAAAGCCTAAAAAAGAAAACAAGTGCAGCTGTCATATCTTAAACCAGTTACACACTATTCTTTTTTTTTGTGCAATCCAGCGGGTTGCACAAAAAAAATGGGCAGCTCTGGTTGGAGACATTATACTAACCATGTAGGTTAGTCCAGTGATCTCCCCCGCTAAGCTGTTGTGTTCTGACAGGGGGACTGATCCCCCCCCCCCGCCAGAACACTCCGCTCAGCGTTCTCTGCCATTGGCTGAGAGTGCTCATTGGGAGTCAGTCGGCTGCTGGTTTTCCAGCATGCACGTTCAACAGATCAACATACACACGGCAGAATGTCGGCAGGTTTTTTTGAACAGGCAAATGTCTCCTGACATTCGGCCCGTGTGTGGGGGGCTTTAGAATTGGTAAGCTGCAGTAAGATAAATGTTTGCTTTTGTGTTTAACCACTTGCCAACCAGCTCACATATATTTACTGCGGCAGGTTGGCTCTCCTGCGCAAACCGACGTACCTGTATGTCGGTCTGTGCAAGGAGGATAGGAGGCGTGCCACAGGAGCGTGCCCGTGGGTCCCACGGACTCAATGTTCGCCGATGACCCGCGATCGCTGTGTACAGAGGAAGAACAGGGAACTGCCTATGTAAACAAGGCGATTCCCCGTTCTGCCTAATGACATGTCAGAGATCTTCTGTTCCAAGTAATCTATGTCATGTCCCTGGCAGCCCACCCCCCCACAGTTAGGACACACCCAGGGAACACACTTAACCTCTTGATCGTCCCCTAGTGTTAACCCCTTCCCTGCCAGTGTCATTTATACATTGATCAGTGCATTTTTATAGCACTGATCAATGTAATAATGTCACTGGTCCCCAAAAAGTGTAATTTGGGGTCAGATCTGTCTACTGCAAGGTCGCAGATTGCCGCCATTACCAGTAAAAACAATAAAAACATTTAATAGAAGTCTCTAAATCTATCCCGTAGTTTGTATACTCGCAAAAATAAAAACCGCAGAGGTGATCAAATACCACCATAAGAAAGCTCTATTTGTGGGTGAAAAAGGACATCAACTTTGTTTGGGTACAGCATTGCACGACCGCGCAATTGTCAGTTAAAACGACGCAGTGCCGTATCGCAAAAAATGGCCTGGTCATTAAGTGGGGAAATCCTTCTGGGGCTGAAGTGGTTAATACTGCTTTAAATCTGATTCGCTTGACTACAGTACCGTCTTCTTAGACACTCAGGATAAGGAAAAGGTCCATCATCAGATTTCTATAATGATATATAGATTTTTTTGCGGCATGTGAATATGAATTACAATGATATATTGGCTGGAAAAGTGTCAAAAATGGTCAATTGTGTCAGTTGCAGAGAGATCCCCCGACAGTGGGCATGCTATACTACAAAAGACAGTCACATACCATATATACGGTATTAGTAATGAAATCAATCCTCTATGGTACTCGACTCTCACAAGCGCCTGCAGCGCTAGAACCTGGAACATGACCTGCAGTTCTCTACTATATTTTTAGGACTCTTGGTTGATGTACAGCCCATTCTGACTCTCTGACACCTTCCAGAAGCAACAATGTGACTAGCAGTCTGTTTATTACAAGTGGACAGGAATTACTGCTGCTACAAATCTCCTCTCACTTGCCTTCCTAATGAGGCATTAACAAGAAAAGATTTCTTTGCATGCTCTCTATTCCCTCTCTCTGGCACCAGGTTTCTGATTTGTAGGCTCTGGTTCAGATTTTTTTAATTGTTGCATCATTAGTTCCTGTTCAGAAGACATTGTGGCTTCATTAACAGACAAACACCATTGTTGGTCTGCTCAGCACCCTCGCCTAGCAGCAAAGGAGTTAAATGTTCCCCTCCCTCCGCCACCCCCCCCCCCCCCCTCACTTCACTTCTCCTTTGCTCTCTCAGCCAGAGAACAGAATAATTCATCTGCGCATCACTAACTCTTCAATAGGCAGGAAAATGACCAGTTCTGAGAGCTGGGGATAAATCAACACAAACAACAGTCTGGGAGTAATTGAAAAAATAAAGGCGTCCTGAAAGTGCTAAATAGAGCAGGTAAACAGAGCTGTTTTGTGGGTGATAGGGAACCAGCTGGGATATAACTTTCAAGCCATGGTTAAAAAAAAAAATTGGGTAGAAGACTTTTATTTGACCTGCAAAAGCTGCAGACTGATCAGGACCATGGACAGCAGCACTGCACTATGCTGAAGATGTAAAGTCAAACTAGGAGATAACTGCTGATTGGTTGTTACACCATACACTAAAACCTTGGTTTGAGAGTAACTTGATTTGAGAGCATTTTGCAAGACAAGCAAAAATGTTTTAATACATTTTGACTTGATATACAAGCGATGTCTTGATATACAAGTAGTGTCATGTCACAACTGAGTATAAAAGAGAAGAGAGGCACCTCTAATGCCCTGTACACACAATCGGACATTCCAACAACAAAAATCCATGGATTTTTTCAGACAGATGTTGGCTCAAACTTGTCTTGCATACACACGGTCACATGCGTGGAACTTTGTGCGTCGGAATTGTGTACACACGCTCGGAATTAATGACAACGGATTTTGTTGTCGGAAAATTTGAAATCCAGATCTCAAATTTTGTGTGACGGAAATTCCGATGGAAAATGTCCGATGGAGCCTACACACGGTCGGAATTTCCGACAACAAGCTCCCATCGAACATTTTCCATCGGAAAATCCGACCGTGTGTACGGGGCATAAGTGTAGCAATATGATTACATTTAATGAAGGTACAACATTTAGCAACTCACATGGTTGATGATTAAAACAGACACATCTAAGTATGCAGGCATCCTTTGTAACTCCTGCTAGATTTTGCTTCTAATTCCCTTGTGGAGGCTTCCATTTGTGGATGGACATATTATGTTACATAACCTGGCCACATTGCTATAATCTTTTTATATGGACTATAAACTGAAGGATTTATGAATAAATGGTTGTGGAACGAATCATTTAAGTTTCCATTATTTCTTAAGGGGAAATATGCTTTGATATACGAGTGCTTTGGATTACCAGTATGTTTCTGAAATGAATTATGCTCGCAATCCAAGGTTTTACTGTACTTATTTGATAAGAGGAAAAAAACAATTAGGCCTCTTGCATATGGACACCTAAATGCAGCCTATCATTTTTAATAGGTCTGTATATTATTATTGTTATTATTTAGGATTTATATAGCACCAACAGTTTGCACAGCGCGTTACAAAATGAAGGCAAGTTACCATACAATTTAATGCAACAGGAATCAGAGGGCCCTGCTCATTAGAGCTTACAATCTAAGAGGGAGGGTCAAGTGATAACTATAGGGATAAGATGATGGAGGTAAAAACACAGGGATAGATTTATTAAAACTGGAGCACTCAGAATCTGGTGCAGCTGTGCATGGCAGCCAATCGGCTTCTAACTTCAGCTTGTTCCGTTTGGCAATAAAACCTGGAAGCTGATTGGTTTCTATGCAGAGCTGCACCAGCTTTTGCACTCTCCACTTTTAGTAAATAATCCCCATTGTGTATTAGCTAAGAGCAGGATAGGCTTCTTTAAAGAGATGGGTTTTCAGGGATCACCCAAAGATATATAGATTAGGAGATAGTTGGACAGATTGGGGTAAGGAGTTCCAAAGGATGGGAGAGGCTCTGGAGAAGTCCTGGAGGCAAGCATGGGAGGAGGTGAGGAGGAGGTCTTGGGAGGACCAGAGAAAGCAGTTTGGTTGGTATGTTGAGACCAGGCTAGTGATGTAGCTGGGGGAAAAGTTGTGAATGGCTTTGTATGTTGTTACAATTTTGAATGTGCATACAACCAAACCCAAGAAAACCTAGAATTTTTTTAAATTTGTGTATGCATACTTGCACCAATGTGTAAATACATGCATTTATTATACCACCCACCCTTGTGTTTTTATGCAGGAATTTTCTGCCAGGAATCTGGTGTTCATACATCAGTACCATGTGCAGGTACCCTATTATGAAAAGTAAAGTAACTTGCAACAACCAGATTTCTCTGTAAAGAAATTAAAGATTAATTCTAATTGGCTGTTCTGGATAATTGATGGATGCATTTGCCTTCTTACGCAAGCCATGTAAAATAATTAGTAAAATAGTAAGGCTACCGCAGAACAAAAAAAGGGGCCTAACAAACTCCTTACCTATCCAGAGTCCATGGTGAATTTCAACAAAATAAAAAAAATCAAAGAAACATCATACACCACTATACAGACTACAACGGATCCTAAATTAAATGTATAGAAAATATGAGAAACATTTAATAGACTTTTAAAAAATATAAACAATTACAAAACAGTGATGTAATCTTTAAGGCCATTTATTACAAGAAAAAACATATGAAAGACAACAAACACCATTATAAACAACATCTACCACTCTTTCCCTGAGGCACATATTACATGTTATATATAGTAAAATAGTTATGCATGCACACTAAAGTGGTTCTAAAGTAATAAGGTCTTTTACCCTAATGCATACCTAAATACTGCGCCCTGTATCCAGCGCTGTGCTCATCTGCAGGACTTCTCTCCTCTCCCTCACAGGCTTGGCTGAGAGCAGCAGAAGCCATTGGCTCCTGCCGCTGTCAGTCAAATTAAATAAGGGAGGAGCAAGGGGTGGGGGGTGGGACTGAGCCACACTGTGTGTGTGAATGGACACACAGAGCCTGGTTCAGGAGTGAGCCTGCATGGGTGCTACCATAGGAAGTGGCTTCCTATGGTGGCACATGCAGAAAAGGAGGAGCCTGAAGCGTCGTGGGGAATCCCAAAAGAGGTGATGCAGAGCTGTTCTGTGCAATACATTGCACAGAGCAGGGATGTATGACATGTTTATTATTTAAAAAAAAAAAAACTAAAAACTTTACAATCATTTTAATGGGTGCTTACTCCTTACTCCATAACATGTGTGCGCTGGTATGGCAATGCACTCTATATAATTATATGCATTTCAGCACATCGGAATACACTGCACAAAAATATTTTATTTTTTACTCACTTAGCATCCTTTTCTCTGCATTCATCGAAGGACACAGCAAAGATCTTTAGACTGTTGTATTATAGGAGTCAAAGATAAATGCAGAGCTTAGCGTGGGAAAGTCCAAAGGACTGTGAGCCACATCCCCAATAACTGTTCAAAGGAAAAAGAGAAATACCCCCCCACTGGGAATTTTTAGGCAGCAGGTAAGTAGAGTAATGATGGCGTAAAATATAAAATCAATAAATTGTATTCAAAAGGTAAAACAGTGATACATATCACAATACAAATGGAAATATGAAATTACAATATTGCCCTCACAAAGAGGTTAAAAGCAACAGGAATACCAATTAACTGGGCTCATTTCCTGTCGATTTTAACCTCATTGTGAGTATAATATGTTTGCCATGAGTTGTTTATGGATTTGCCTGTAATGATCTTACTTGCTATTGAATATTTGCATGTACTTATTTGTTTGCTATTATTTCTATAGACCCCAGTACCCTACGCACATCTTCCCTAGAAGAAGGAATTTATTTATATTCTGAAACATGTTGGATATGTCAGTGTGAATCCTGTGCTTGGGTATTTATACTTCCAATAGACCCATCTAGAGGTCCTTCACTTTGATTGTATGGTATCTGTGAGAAATATATATATATATTGTCATATTTCCATTTGTATTGTGATATGTATCACTGTTTAACCTTTTGAATAAAATGTATTGATTTTATATTTTTCACCATCATTACTCTACTTACCTACTGCCTAAAAAATCCCAATGGGGCTATTTCTCTTTTTCCTTTGTAGTATTATAGGAATAACACAGGAGGACAGAAACGGAACTTCTTCTGTCCAGACCCGCAGACTGCTCCTGGCACAAAAGGTATGGGGGCGATCTCATGTGGACACCTGATGTAAGGGGGCACTGTGATGGAGTCACTGGAGGTTAGGGGACCTCTGTCGGTGACACCTAATGTAAATGGGCATTCTGATGAGAGCACCTGATGTAAGGGGGCATGCTGAAGGATACACCTGATGTAAGGGGGCATGCTGATTGACACACCTGATGTAAGGGGGCACACTGAAAACTGACAATAAATATTATTGAAATGCTAAGAAAATTGCACATTGCTTATTTTTTGGTAGACATAAAATGACTACATATATACTAGTATCTGAATCTTAGCACAAACTTAAGATCCAGACTTCTGCTGGATGAAAATGTTACTGACCGGACCGCCTTCAAATTGAATTTAATACCCCTATTCTACAGTATATTAATTCTTGTAGTAAAACTTCAGTTTGCGCTCTTTGTCTCTAGTAAATTGTGCCATAGTTTTGCTCATTAATATTGTCCTGCTGCTGGCTAAATCTACTCTGCTATATAATCAGTGGTGCCTTTAATAAAGCACCTGCCATACTCGTTTTCTCTAATACATTTAGGCCAATTCTCCCCCATTAAAATGCCATGCTGCTGGCCAATTTTACACTGCTGTATTATTTGTGATCTCTTAACTCCTAATTAGAGCTTGATTGAAATTGGCCAGTGGCAGGACAGTTTTGCATCAGCGAGAACAGGGCCAGCCAAAAAAGCATTCTACTAGCTAATTTCTTAATGCCAATCAAAGACATGTCTTTTTGATGAAAAAGCATGTGTCGCTGCTAAAGTTACCTGATTGAAACCCTTCTAAACTACTATTATATAGGGTGAGGATGGAAAGTACAGTACCCAAAAAACGTACTCCATATTCAGGTAATAGACGACAACTGCCTTACATATTTTTATCCTTTTTATACATCTCAAGATTGTAGTTGTATTTGCAAGCATGGCTTGGTATTGTGTGCTGCTGTTTAGTTTATGGGTAACCAATATTTCAAGTCGTTCGCCAGCTCTCTTCTGTCCCCCAACTGTAATCAGTTTAATGTCCAGTGGACAGTTCCAGCACCATAGCCTAGACCCTCATACATTTATCAACATTAAATTTCACTTAGCATTTAAACTGTCCATATTGCCACTTGTCAAGATCCTTCTGTGATATGCTGCCATCCTGCCAAGTTTTAATTCCACATATTTTGTATAATCAGCAAAATAGCAACATTATTTTCTATTCCATCCAACAAGTCATTAATAAACATACTGGAAATTGGGAACAATACTGATACCAGTGATACACTATTGTAAATGTTGGCATTTTCTAAATATATTCCATTTACAACTATCTTTTGCCCTCCATCCTTTAAATTGCAATTAAAATAAAAACTTTTTTTTTAGTTTTAGATAGGATCACCTGTCAAGTTTTTATGCCTGTCTGAGAGGAATTCACCCTCACTATTGTTTCCTGATGACCATTCACCAAGGGTGAAAGTGAAAGAAAATCCTAAAATTTTGGGTTGTCACCAGAAAAGAAATAGAGTGGAAGCCTTCCAACGGGGACACTAGTACCGATGACCCTGGTGTCAACCAGGGACTTCCCTTAAAAGGATTTCTTTTTACTTTCTGTTGTGCATATGGGACAGGAAGTAAAGGTAAATCTCCCCAATGGGACACAGCTGGCAAAAAATAAAACTGCCAGGGGTTAAAACCCTCCCTAAACAGAAACACTATACAATAAAAAAAAGCTTTGTTCTACTTTAACTATCTCTTTAGCCATGTACAAACATTCTGCCCTAATCCATGGATACTTCATTTCTATACCACACTATTATGAGAGACCGTTCACTATTTTTTAAGAGACGTTAAAAGTACATCACACCACATTAGTACTTTTAATGTCTTAAAAAATGGTGATGTTTAAACAGTGGTCTATATTGTATACCTATTTGGGCACCCTCATAGTCCTATATATTTATAGTGGAGTTTGCTATTTACTAAGTGAACTCTTAAGTAAATCAACCCCATTTTCCCTGTTAACACCTTTCCGCCTGGCCGTCAATCTGTTATAGGGGGTACGTTACCATATGGACATTATATGACGACCTTCACATTGCGCTGCTCGTGCGCACCCCCAGGGAAGCACAGCGTGACAAGCAGTGTCCCTTGGCCACATCGGTAAAGAGCCAATGTCCAATCACAGCTGATCACATGTAATCCTTATTAATGCAGCCTTATTAATGCAGCCTCATCAGTGCCCATCAGTGCAGCTTGTCAGTGCCCATCAGTGCCGCCTCATCTGTACCCATCAGTGCTGCCTCATCAGTACGATCAATGCAGCCTCATCAGTATCATCAGTGCAGCCCTATCAGCGTCTATCAAAGCAGCCTTATCAGTGCCCATCAATGCAGCCTATCAGTGCCCATCAATGCAGCCTATCAGTGCCCATCACTGCAGCCCATCAGTGCCCATAAGTACAGCCTATCAGTGCCCATCAGTACAGCCCCATCAGCACACATCAGTGGAGAAAAAAATGACTTATTTGTAAAATTGTATAACAGAAACAAAGAAAAAGGGTTTTTTTTTCTTGAAAAATGTCTGTCTTTTTTCATTTGTTTAGCAAAAAAAATAAAAAACCCAGTAGTGATTAAATGCCACCAAAAGAAAGCTCTCATTGTCTTAAAAAATAATACAAATGTAATATGGGTACAGTGTTGCATGACCGCACTAATGTAATTTAAAGTGCGACAGCGCTTAAAGCTGAAAATTGGCCTGGGCAGGAGGGGGTGAAAGTGCCCTGTATTGAAGTGGTTAAAGTAGTTGTACAGTGCATCAGACATGCCACCTTTCCCCTCCACACTTACAATTTGAGTAAGGTAGTTTGTGATAAGGAGTGTGGTTGTAACCAGTGTATAGCACTAGTGAAAATGTTTAAAAAAATCATAATATATGGCAGTACAGGTCTACAAAGAGAAAAAGGCATGAGACTTCAAATGGGCTTTGATTAAATTGTTATGCAATAACATTGTTGACTGTTTTGAATCCCTGCTTGCTATATAGACTTTATGACAGCATGCATAAAAGTGTAGTGTTGATCTCTTAAAAGCTATTTCTATGGAACACCCTCAGTCACACATCATTTTTGCCACTTAGCATCTTTACTCACTATAAAGCATAAGTTAGTAATCAATTAAGGCACTGAAGTCTGTTACCTGTTTAAAGTATCACATATCTATTCATTAATATTCTGGGATGACAAAGGACCACTTATTATACTTATGTTTTGTTAGCCAATGTTAATGGAAGTCAATGAACCTGTTGGTATACTTTGTGCTATTAATTTAGTTTACTGAACATTTTTTACTTTGAAATAAATTATAATGGTGAAAGAAACATGGACAGATCTCATTTGGTTCATCAGGGAGTAAATTCTTGTTATGCTCAGACTCCAAACCAAAGTACTGAGTGTAACCACTAGAAATAAATCAGTAATCCACATTTGTTACAGACACTATTAAAAAGTAATGAAAGGTGAAATCTCATTATCTGCTGTGGATGACTGATCATTGCACATACCCATTGTCCTTAGAGGTTCCTTATAACATAATACTGAATAAGATACTGTATGCACTTAACTCTAGACTAAGAAACTATTCATAAGGAAACATGTCAGAAGCTAGCTTTCTTTACTGAGACTGACCAGGAGCCCTAAGAGTAGAAGCAACCGCATATCCTGATGAGTATGAGATTGAAATAAGGGCCACATGGGTTGCAATATTGTACTTTTGCTGTACATGACATATCTACATCTTTGTAGCTTTGTGTTGCATCTTTGTTCAATTTGTTGTAATGTGTTTTCTATATACTGTATGTTGGTTCCGCTATATGTCACTGTAACTTGTCTATGGACTCTCTGAATACTGTGATTGCCATTTCCTACATAAAACCTGCCAACAACTCCAGTGAAAATTATTCTTTTGGTGGAATACTTTGTACTGTATATTCTAGTAGTTGTTGATGGGGTATCCATTTCTGAATTGCTCCGGGGCTATTTTCTGCTGGCTTGCTAATTCATCAATCATATGTTGAGCTCCATTGGATCAAGTTAGATGTTGTTCTGGTTCTTGCTTCTTTCCCAGTCTACTGAATGGAGTTCCGTTGTGTCATAGATTAATATATCCTTGCAATCAGTAAAAGCTAGAAAATATAGAGGTCAAGCATTGAGCTTGAAAGTAGAACTGTCAGAATCTGGACTTTTCCAAGTGACCTGAGTATTCACCAAAGTGATAGACAAGGCAAAAAGGATGAAAGATTACATCTTTTATTGTAATTAGGGGAAACATTGTTTGAGATCAAAGTATATTTGGCTGTTTTTAAGATAAGGACTTAAATAATTAGATTTGTTTACATGTATACATTGTCCAATGTTCCCACCTCATATTATTGATAACAATCCAGGAATCCTGCACAGGTTCCCCATTTTAATGTTAATTTTCACCAACAGTACTAATTCTTTTTATTTCTTTTTTAAAGAGAGTATGGTACAAAGACTAGGACTACATTATGTGGCAGATCTATCCTGCTTTGTGAGAATAAAAAAATGAGAATATTGCTAATTGCACTACTATTTATAACTGTAAGTTCGGTGTTCAAGGAGTGGAGTGCCTGAAATCATTTGATCAACATGTACAAACATGCAAATGGTGTTTGCTGAGCTAAAATGAAAATCCCACAGAATTTTCATTAAAACACCGCTTCTACTTAATTAAAGACAGCATATCAGTGAACTCAAATTAGCCAAAGGACACTGTAAACTGTTCAAACCAATCGTACTCTAGGGTTTCAAATATATTGCGGCTGCATCAAAAATCTTACTTTATACAAAAAATTTCAAAAATAAACGGAATTCATACACATTAAAAAGATTTCATGTTCTCCTTTTGGCACTTTCTTCAATGCACACCCAGTCCCTACTTGAACAAGGAGCCAACCTTCAGTAATCACTCCTTGGAGATCTGCTCAAGGATATATATTCTCTCTACACTGTTTAAGACCTGACTGAGAACACCTACTGCTTTAAGAGATCCAGTGCCCCATACCTTTCTTCTACTATCCAAATAGGTATAATATTTTCTGCACCCCTTTTGGGGATTCTTTCTTCCTGCCTTGGTAACAATGAAAGCAATAAAGGTTCTAAACCTACCCTAGCTTCATCCAAAAATAAAAAAAATGAAATGCTTTTGTGGTCCTACACTCTCCATATGTGAAGAGATATGGCAAACACTTTGTAGCCCTCTTGGGAAAAAAATCCGTATTTTGCCTCGGTGGACAACCTGAAGAATGGGAAAAGAAAAACTCAAACTGCGCTAGGTAAGGAAAAATAAGGCTTGAACCCATTCAAAATTGACAAATGAATAAACAAGTGAAAAACAGCAGCAATTCTCCTGCATAACATAAATACAGTGCACAAAAATTAGAAAACCTAGAATCGCGCTAAACATAGAAGTGAAATAAATGTGTTCTCATGTACCGATCAAATAAATGAATGGTCATATACCTGGTGAATAAAATACTAAGAATATAAAACAAAATAAATCCAGGATATAGACAATCGAATGTTAGACAACCCCACCTTAATATGTGGGAATGTCAAAACAATAATCTTGTGACAGTGTCAAAAACAAAAAATAAAAAATAACCACAATAAGTGTCCAAATGAGCCCAAACGGCAATAACACCCGTGATTAAAAAGTCCAACCATACATGGTGCACTTTTCAAATAGTAGAGAGAACTTGTGAGGAAATCCACCACCGGTAAGTAAGGGCTTACTACTTACCAAAAGCCCACGATCCCCCACTACAGAGGATCACGGGGAGCCTGTATATAGAAAAGACTCGCAGGTCACATCAAGTGGATCAGCTGTTTCCAATAGTGGGGATGATGCTGCGATCTCCAAAGCACCTTAACGAGGCTCCTAACATTCAAAGCTCTCCTCATGCCATTTGGGGATCATGGATGGATGTACATAGCACATATTCAAGTTCCACTTGGTCAGAGTTCCAGCAAGCAAAAAGGTGGCAAGCTCAAGGATGACAGTCACTATCTTCCATAGAGTGGCTTGTTTGCTGGCCAGTCCAGCGAGTTGTTTATCCCTCATTGCAAATTTATTAGAAAGTGAGATTTTGCAGCATGGTGGGCCAGTGAATGATGACTCCTTTGTGTTTTTGCCATCTGACGTGGCAAATATAGTGGTAAGCCACTAGTCACAGGACCATTATGGCTACGCATACACACAGAGCTCTGAGTGATATTGACCAACAGGAGCTGCAAATGTAAAAGTAATTTACCAGAAGGCTATTCTAAATGACTAAATATCCTCAGGATTAGATGATATTATACAACTTAAGCAGAAACTGTGTAAAATGTAGTGCGGATGCTGTAGAATTAATGTCACAATGCTTCTTTTAAATGGTTACTGTTTTCTGCGAACGTTCTGTGTTTCCCTGCGAAGTCTTCTGGGAAAACATAATCATCCTCGGATGTGATTCAACTTTTCTATAAGCTCCCAAGAGCAGCAACCTCGAAGGCATTTCTGTTTACAGACCTATGACCCTGCATTTTAAACCCAGCTATACACTGCGTCTGGGCATGCCAATGCTTTATTTAGAAATTCATTACATAATATAAAAGACGATGCTCCTCTTTCAAGGCTAACTTTCTATCGTACATTGCCTTATCATTGGACCAGAAAAAGGCAATCAAAGGTCACAGGGATTCCTAGAGAGAGCAAATCTTTTGCCTTGTGGCAAGACATTCTGGGACATATAGTGACAGATGAGCTTTGATTGACATGTTATTCCAGGAAATGAGTGGAAGAAAATAAATCAGCAATTTCTGCAGAAATGTCCCTAAAGCAGTATTAAATCCAGATACAAAAATGTAATATACTGCAATTTACCAATCCTTAACTATGGTGGTTGCCTTTGTTTTCTTTTTTAAGAATGGTTTCCTTTATTTTCAACTGGTTATCCAGCTAGTAACACACTTCCTCTTTTCCACTCCACTGGAAGGTCAACAGAGACACGTTTGGACAACAGGATTGTCAATCCGGGAGAGGGTATTGTTACATGCGTCTTAGATGGACTGGATTAACAAATTCAACCTGAACTCCAGCTAACATCTTTTAAGCAGTTACAGCATCGCTTTTGGAATTGAGACTTTAAATAAATGATTAAAAGCTGACATTGTAGACAACCCTTTCAGAGCTAAATGGTTTGCCTCAACCCTCTAACTGCCACTTTTCCTGTACATCTTGGTCTGTTAAATGAAGTTGAAAATAACACACTTATTGGCAGAATCACCAGGTAATAATACAGGAAAAAGGCTAAAAAAAAAAAAAATGAATTCAGTTACCACATAAAAGAATTGGTAAGCTGCAATATTGTGCATTTTTGTTATTGGGTTCAATACCACTTTAAAGTGCTTTGTAAAAATGCTACAAGTAGATAATACCTACACCAGGCTGAATTTTGCTATTTTGCAGAGTATAGAATCTTTTCTATACAGTGACAATAAAAGAAACATTTGAAGAAGTCATAAAATAAGCATTTTCTTGGCATTATTCATGAGAATTACAAAGAGCCAACATGTTTTCTGCTCACACTTTTCCCATGATGCATTCTGTGCAGAAGTCAGGATAACAAATTCTATAATTTTCCAACACAGTTTCTGATGCAGGAAAAAAATGCTAAATAATGCAAATCCTGTGTTATATTTAATACTGAACTGATGCCACACAAATGGTGTGACAGATAGAGAGCAAAGGGCATTGGAATTGTATAAAAACAGCTTGCCATTTAACTTCAGAAACTGTTTTCAATACTTTAAGAAGAACTGCAATCAGCTGAATGTCTATATGTCAGATGCAGAAAAGGAAAAAGATGTGGATAAATCACGTGTTACAGTGAAATCCACCAATTAATTGATTTATAAGATTCACATTACCATGCAAGCACCTTGCTCAGCCTGAGCTTTATCAGAGAGAAAGGAATTCTGCTCCCTCACAGTGTGGGGAGTCCAAATGGAAAAAGGGATTAGGAGTGAAAGCTCAAGAGATAGGAGAGGAGATCGATTATACTTATATGTGGAGCTGCAGAAATATATGAGATGGGTAGAGTTTGTCAGAGGAAGAAGATATATGGGGGAAAAAAACAGGGTGATCCGATGAGGAAAAAGGGGGACGATAAATATAAAATAATATGGTAAAAAATGCACATACACAACTGTAAATATATATATATATATATATATATATATATATACACACATACAGTATATATATATATATATATATATAATTAATGTTGGCACATGTTTGATATGGTGCTTTCCCTGGGGGATCAACACCGCTCGTTAACCACTGCCCTATCTATCCTAGACACCTTCTCCCGGTTCTCCGGTTTTAAGGTAAATTGGGGTAAGTTGCAAATTCTGCCATTCCATCCCCAACTCTTAGGGCCCTGACAGGCTGCCCACTCCAGTGGGTGGATAAGGTGAAATATCTGGGACTGCATATTACCCAGTCGGTATCTGACTTTATCCCCCTTAATGTTGTTCCGATCGTTCAGACACTTAAGCTGCGCACACAGGCCTGGCGTAACCTACCACTGTCCCTGATTGGGAAAATTAACTTGCTAAAAATGAAATTTCTCCCCCTATTCCTTTACATCTTTAGGAATTCCCCAGTTTGGATAGCTCAGACTATTTCCCAATCCATCGATAGTGTGATTACAGACTTTTTCTACGGTGTGGGGACTCCACGTATTAGATTGTAAGTGCTACAGCAGCCCTGGAATAAAGGGGGGTTGGCGGTACCCAACTTTGTTAGGTATTTTTTAGCGGGGCAGTTGGTTTTTGCACATAGATGGCTGGCTCAACCAGAGGATTATGCTGTTGTGACTTTGGAGGCCGCAGTGGTTGGCTCATATGAGGCACTATCTGACCTACTATACAGGGGAAGAGGGGCCCCCTATCCCATGACGGGGTCAATGCACTCAGTTATCAAAGCATGAGACCTGACTAGAAGGGCAGCACTTTAGGACAGGTAGTGTCACCTTATACTCCTCTGTGGAGCAATCCAAGCCTATCCCATTTTTTTGCATATCCTGATCCTACTAGATGGACTAGATATGGGATTAAAACAGTGGGTGCGGTGGTTGGAAATGGGGTGTTATTGACGTTTGATGTGCTCAGAAGTAAGCACCAGCTCTCTAGCTCGCACCTGTTCCATTTTCTGCTGGCATGCTTTTTCGGCTGAGTTTGGGTCCCCCACCCTAAATGTGCAGGCTGGTGACCTGGAATCACTACTCAGGGACAAGGAACTACCCAAAGCCTTATCTACTATATATAAGGAACTGTTCACTGACACTACAAAGCTTCTCAAATCCTGTCGTGCTGCCTGGACGTTAAAGAGAGTATCATACAAAGACGAGGATTACATTGTGTGGCAGATCTATCCTGCTTTGTGAGATTAAAAAAATGAGCATATTGCTAATTGCACTACTATTTATAACAGTAAGTTCAGTGTTCAAGGAGTGGAGTGCCTGAAATCATTTGATCAACATGTACAAACATGCAAATGGTGTTTGCTGAGCTAAAATGAAAATCCCACAGAATCTTCATTAAAACACCGCTTCTACTTAATTAAAGACAGCATATCAGTGAACTCAAATTAGCCAAAGGACACTGTAAACTGTTCAAACCAAGTGTAGCACTAACTCACTGTGGAGCTGCTGGTTTAAGCGGGTCTGTTACCTTCACTTTGCTTCCCTCTGTTTCACCGGCACCGGGTCTAGGGGTTCCATTGAGTTTACTGCTGGACGACACACGTACCAACACTGGAGTATGTTTTCAATGCTTTATTGAACAGTCAAACTTTAGGAAGTAGCAGGAAAGAAACGGAAAAGGAAACCTTCAGGAGAAACTTAAATATCTTCTTACAAGATCTTAGCGACAAATGTCCCGGTAGAATTCAGATAATTATGTGGAATGTGTTCCCCTCATGGGACGCACTCTTTGCTCGGCTGGATAGGCCTCTTTCACCGGTCTAGCAGCCAGTACGCAGCACGAATCTAAAGTCTCTGCCACAGACTTATTTGGGGGGGTAAATCTGCACGATCCTCTGCCACAAGATGTATCAGATCTTCTGCAGTGAACAGTCAGTCACAGTGCCTGAACCTTTAAGCCGAACCGGCGACACTATGCTGTATAATTACTTCTTATGGATACGTCCTGCAACCGAGTCACCAGGCCCCTCTATAGACCAGCACGCTGCGTGATCTCTCCGAGACGGGTCCTCCCCTGGGATCTCCTCGGCTGTCTAGCTTCGTCACACAAGACCGACAGCTCAGGACCATTCCTCGGCCACAGTGGTAGGCCCCAGACAAGCCTCTGGACCCACCCCTGCACCGCAGCATCGTGGGCCTCCCGATCGGAGGACCACGAGGTAGCTCCTTATCTCTTACCTGTCAGCCAGAAGGGCCAGCAGGTGGCTGCAAAACGACCTTAGAACATGGCGTCTGTCCCATAAATACCCCCTTCCCAGAATGCAACTCGGAGGACCACCTCCACCGAGCTTGTCTCCGAGACAGAGGAGCATCTATACACTTCGACACATTGCCCTTCCAACACTGACCATTAGCAACAGCGACACCCACCGGTCAGCACGGAAGCACACACAACGTCAGCCAAGCTGGAACAGAGGCGAACTATAACCTTCATAACACACAATTTACTAAATTTACCTAATCTGCGGTAGATTGTAAATCTACCAGCGCTACACAAGCGTACAATAAGGTTTCAAATATATTGACGTTGGATTTCCCGCAGCTTGATAAGGATGACTGGGATGATGTCTGGAGCACCACATTTGCCAGACTGGTTTCAGCCCATGATCACCTGATACAGTTCAAGTTTCTTCATAGGATATACTACATCCCCGCTAAATTAGCGAGAATTTTTCCTGCGCACCCCTCAAACTGCTGGAGGTGTGATGCATCTGGAGCAGATTTTTTGCATCTTTTTTGGCTCTGCCCACTCATCCGCCAGTTCTGGGTGGGTGTGATGGACTGTGTTAGGTCAGTAACTACAATTGCTATTGCACCATCTATTGAAATTTGTTTGTTGGGCTTGGTGGACACATTAGCACCCAAAAATGTGATCTGTACTCTACTCACATTGCTCCTGTACTATGCTCGCAAAGTGATTATCTTATCGTGGAAGAAACTGTTGGCTCCTACCCTCATGGCCTGGAAGGCATTGATTAACAAGGCTCTACCGCTGTATGAAGCTACATATCTCAGTAGAGGGGTACCAGATAAGTTTAAAAAGGTGTGGGGTGGCTGGATAGATGACGATTCAACTCCGTATGATTAACTGCCTCCTGGTGAACTATGTGGCGGGCAGTGAGGCTTGTGTAAGTCTATTTGGGAACCTATAACCTCTTTTACCACTGCCTTTTTGGGGATATCATATTGCATATAATGATTGTACATTGTATATGTCCCCCCCCCCCCCTTTTTTTTCCTTTTACTAGGGTTTAATATGGAAGGATTTCTGATGTCTGTTATTATCTGGTATGGGAGTTGCATTGTACACTGGAGCTGGGAATTGTAGTGCTGAATGTTTATTATGTTCAATGTTTGTATGTGTCTTTTTTTATGTTTAAAAAACCTTTAATAAAAAGAATTTACAAAAAAAAATGTTGGCAAATGTTTGAGTATAGTATTAGCTTTGTTATGCTGTATATAAAGCCAGTGGGTGTGGTACCAGCACACTATATAGTGCTAAACATGTAATACAATTTTTAAAAGTATGCCCTTACCTCAGGCCCTTTGGAGGGGCTTTAAGAGGGGTCACTAAGAAATGGGTAAACTTACAAAACAAATAGACCCCTGGTGTCCAACCTATGACCTGTGGCACCTATCTTGCAGCCCTTAGGGCCCCTGCAGAAGGTCTGTGCTTACTCAAGAAGAACAAATATTTTTAAGACGGGCTTCTAGTAGTTACATGGTTTGGTTTATTTCTTTAACATTATGGTATTTTTATTTTTATGTTATGATTTGATTAAGAATATTGTTTAGAGAAATGTCAAATGTGGCACAAGTAATTTTTAAAGGAGCTGTGAGGAGCACAAATGTGAAAGCAAAACGTTGTAAGGGGTGCTAATAGTTTTGATCTCTAGCAGTCTCGTGTAATTTTTCTTCAGTCTATGATATAAAGCTTTGATCATTTCCTGTAGGATGTCTGACCATCTCTTCTAGCATGCTCCTAGTCATTGACCATCTATTGTAGCATGCCCATAATCTCTTACCATGTCTTATAGAATATCCTCAGTCTCTGACCATCCCTTGCACATTATAGCATGACCATAGTATCTCACCACCTCCTGTTGCTCATCTTTCTGTAACATTACATTCCCTATTAATGACCTTTTCCAAGGCTAGTAGGGAAGCTATTGTTGAAAAAGGGCCCTTTCATGTTAATTAAAGGAAATGTAAAATGTGAATTAAAAGGAAAATAGAGAAATCCTTATTAGGGTATAATTAGGTACATTGAAGGCCAAATAGGCCTGCATTGTATGTGAGAAAGCTGAGGGCTTACTCACAAGCTAGAATATCGATGAAAAGAGAGGATGCAAGTGAAATACAGGGAAAAAACATGCTTTAAATAACATGCTTGGGAGATGCCTTACAGCTGTGTTACAGACAGGCATGTACTGGCCATCGGGACTACCAGGAGTTTCCCGGTGGGCTGATGGCTCAGTGGGCCGGTCAGGTGCAGTCCTGGAGCCGCTCCTCTCTGACAGTGAGTGATCACTATTTCACTCCTGTCAGGAGGAGCAGCTTCCGTAACTTGCTGGAGAAAGCATTAGGCTTTCTGCTCCCTCCAGCCTGCAGGGGGATAGATAGACAGTCGGCAGACTTTCCTTCCTCTCTCCCCTTATCACTTGTTATCACGTGACTGGAGAGAGGAACGAGAAGTTGCATTCAAAACTGTGAGTACTTGTGGGAGGGGAAGGAGAGGGAGGACACTCCGATGTGAAGGGGGCTTCTGATGGGGACCCTCTGATGTGAAGGGGGCTTCCGATGGGGACTCTCTGATGTGAAGGGGGCTTCTGATGGGGACTCTCTGATGTGAAGGGACTGCTGATGGGGACTCTCTGATGTGAAGGGGGCTGCTGATGGGGACTCTGATGTAAGGGGGACGCTGTTGGGGACACTCAAAATTAAAGTGGGCCGGTCATGATGAAGTCCAGGGCCAGATTTTTGTCCCAGTCCAGCCCTGGTTACAGAACAGTACTTTTTAGTCCTTATAAGTAAAAAACTGAAAAAACTGAAAAAACAAACACTGGCATGGGGTTCACCTAATATTCTAACCAGGCCCTTATACAGGCATGCAGCTATTTCTGTAGCATACCAGGTCACATGCATTTCAACTTTAGAAAGGTATCTTGCAAGGAAGGGACAGCAAAGCTACACCCCCTTGCAGGACTCTTTGTCCCAATGTTGAGAGACAAGGGCTTCTTCCCCACTTCCTGTCCTTGAAAAAATGTGCATGGAAACATAGGAATCTGAAATCCCTCTTTAGAATAAGTAGATTTCCGTAGCTATCCATCTCCTCCCAGGGGATGAGTACAGAGATACAGAAAGGCCCACCCAGCAGAAGTGACAGCTGCAAGAACACCTCCTCGAGCCTCACCACTGGTCATGGCATGCAGACTGCAGCTGGACTGTTTCCTTCTGACCTAATGTGCAATTTTCAAGTTGCAAAAATGGGAGTTTCTGCCTTAGTCCTTATTTAATAAATGTTATTTGATTTTATTGAGCAAGTTCCGTGCACTGTTACTGTTTTCTTCTGTTAATGCCTATACTGTGTCATAGGGTGAACCCTCATGATTAGTGAGTAGAAAGATACTGGAAAGGCTGGAATACAGAGACAGACAGTGGCTTTGGAATGTGTTGGATAAGAAAAATCAGGTGGAAAGAAAGCTCCAATTAGATAAAGAAAAGAAAGACAACCCTTTTGTGAGAAGCACAGAAAGAAAAGAAGCTTCTTTTATTTTTAGCACCAGTAAGAAGCAACTAATTATAATATGCATTGTATAGATAGGAGAATAATAAGAATGTCTTGGATTCTGGAATATGGAACACATTTGCTTTAATAAGGCCCTGCAATCTCATGCAGCTTAATATATTGTATTATAAACCCCTCTGCTTGCAACTGCATATAGAAGCCCACACATGCACTGCATACAAGATTGTCAGCTGAACCAGTTATCCTGTAGGCAGGCAACACATCAGTAGACATAGAGATCAACCTACATTGGTAAAAATGCAAAACGATTTAAGTCATGAAAAGGACCTGAAAATTACAGCAAGAACAACGCATAACAAGATGGAGGTAATGGTTAGGACATTGCCCGTAAAATGATTACAATTTTCTGCCAATAGCAGCCAATTATTCTCAAAGGTTGAACCTTTGAGGTTTCCATAAAAATCCTCAATTTTAGTTTAATAGCTAAATTCAGAATCTGACAGCATGGGGAAAAATCATGGTAGGGAGCAGCCAGCCAGCAAGCAAGAAAAAGAACGGTTGTAATAGAATGTACTAGTAAAAGCAGACATAGCCAAATACAAACTGATACAATCTGTTAAAGTGTTGACTGAGTGACAGAGCACAATGGGGTTGAATTACTAAAAGCAGATAAACTGTTCTCTTTGCAAAGGAAGTTGCACATTTGAAGGCAATTGGCCCAGAGAGTAGTGAATGAGGTGAAGCTCCCCTGATGTCCATCATTCAATCATGTGCAAGCAAAAATGTTTTTTTTTCTTTGCAGGTGATTTGGTATTCTTTGCAAAGTGAAGTGAACAGCATATTTGCTTTTAGTAATTCAACCCCAATGTGTACAAGATTTAGTTATAGAACTGAAGAATTTATCAAACAGGTTCCTGGAAAAAAACAACTAGGATTTTTCTATGCTTTTCATGCTTCTATGTTTCATTGCTCTATGATTTTCACTATTCGATGTCTGTTCCATTTGTGCCATAAAGTGCTGCAACTACCATAAACATCTGGAGGGATAAAAATTCTATTAAGCATGATGTTGTTTGAAGCATATTACTTGCTGCTGTTAGGGTACAAATTCTCCTGGGGAGCTTTGCATTCTGCAATACTCCAGTGTACAATCTAGACCATCCTTTCTCAACCTTTTTTCCCCTAAAAAAACCCTTAAAAAATTTCAGATCTTAGTGAACTCCTCAAAAAAAAAAAAAAATTAATTGATGGTCATTAGAAAAAATGCCCTTTACACTGGTGGGCGGTGGGAAAAATGTCCTTTACATTGGTCACCAGTGGGAAGAATGCTACTCCTTACAGTGGTGATCAAAATGACACCCTTACAGCTGAAAAGATACCTGGCGTTGTGCAGTTGGCTCTGTCAAGTGGCACTGGCTCAAGAACTATGCAAACACCGTCAGATGGGAGGTCAATCGGCCATAGCTCAAGGAATCCCTAGAAACATCTGGTTGAGAATGGCTGCTCTAGATATTTGTAAGGTGAATATAGGATAAAGCAGTCCTAAATGCAGTCCACTTCCGGGTTGGGAATGCAGAGATTAGTTTGTGACCATAAATTGTGAATAATAGTACATGTCTTTGTCATCAGCCTGCTTAGCTTAACTTGAGCTACTCTGTATTAAATGAACGTCTTCTCCCCCACTCCCACACTCCTGGAGCCACTGGCTGTGTGTATTCCGGTACCTGCGCTCCCCACTCGCCCCCTTCCCCCCCACAGTAAACATTAGCAGAGGGGCTCAAATACAGACTGTGTGTGTGCTCATTCTTCCTGCTTCTGCTGTGTGTTGGATTGTGACAGGAGCGCTGGGCTGTAAGCCCTTCAGCCAGCTCTCGCTTTCACTTCTTTGCTGCCACTGTCCTACTCTGTACAGGGCAGCTCTGTGTGCATTCCCCGCTCTCCATCCCTTACTGGCAACAGCCGACCTGATCCAATCAGGGGTAATTGTGGAGCAGCCACTATGGATCATGGGATATGTGGTCTTTAAAGGGGCGCTGCTCAATACAAGTGAATGGAGGCTAATGGCTGTAAAACTACAGGCCCGCAATTCCCTGCATATGGAGGATGAGAAATAGAGTGTATTTCTCAGGCAGAATTACCATCACTGGGGTCTGTGTACTGAATAGTTTAGAGAATGAGCCTGTAAGAGACTCAGCCACAAAGCGTCGCTGTGACTTGATGCTGCCATGTGAGTGTCTACACCAGAGCTGAGAGACCGAGCCAGCAAGAGACCAATTATGAGGACTGGGACTCCTGGGATAACTGACCGCAAGGCCTATGGGACCAGACCTGTCACCTGCCAAGACTGGTGAGTAGCGACACAGCACTTAACCTTTTACTACACACAGGTACCGCAACAGAGTCTGCACTTTTTTAGCAGCCCATCAGCCATTTAAATACACACTCCTAAAGGGACAGTGACACATGCACCACCCACAGAAGGGCCCCAACAAAAGCTGGCCAAAGTGGACAATTAAGCATCAGGTAAATACCTCTAGGGGTACCCCTATGTCAACAACACATGTGCCTACCTGCTATTGGGGCTATATGTGGGGTGTGCACATGATGACCTTTACTTTCTTGGTTTAGTTGATGCCAAATAAACCCTGTTTGAATCAGTTTTAATTTGGTTTAACATTGCTACAGTTAAAGAAAGCTTATAGGGCATTGCCTACTTATCTAGTACAGCATATTTAAACCTGTTTTCTTGCTTATTCGTTGATTAATGTAGTGTTTAACTGCATTGCTTTAATACATTAATGTAACCTACCACCAGTTGCATGGTCTACCTTCTGTGTACTTTTATACAGTGGTAGCATACTAACACTTAGGTACAAAGGTGTGGGCAGCTCCAACCTACAACCAGTTGTGTCAGTGGGGAGTTGTGGCAGAACAGAGAACCCATCATCACCAGCAGCTCCTGCAGGGGTAATGCTACACAATCATAAACCAGGATGCCAATATTTTAATGTTCTGAACCATGCTTAATTTGATAACATTCATTAGACATACAGAAAGTGTTTGATAGGTGCAGCAGTATGTACTCAGGCATCTCTTGGGTTTTAGGCAAGGGAGGCAGAGGCAGGCTTAGATGAGCCACAGACAAGACACAATTATGTTTACAACTAAAGAAGATGTTCTTTATCCAGCTCTACAAAGATCTAATGAATGAGACTCTCTGTCCAGATTTATATAGCACTGCTGCCTCTAGAGGAATGTGAAGAAGGTCATCTAGGGACAAAAAGGCTGGTCATACAGATGGTGCCTTTTAGCTGGGTGATGTGGCTGGCCACCTGTCTTATTTTAGCCATGCCATGCTCTCTTAACAGTTCATGAGTACATATATAAAGCAATACAGCTCAAACTGGCATACTGGGGTCTATGAAAAAGAAGCTAATGGCTGAATGTTTTTTTCTAGTCAAGGAAAATATATGAGCTGCATATGAGTTTAAATTCTTTGTAAAGTTTATGTGCAAACACAGGGTATGCTTCTTTGTTTCCACTTTCAGACCCTGACCATAAAGGCCTTGTCAGACATGTACTGTACTTTGCTACATGGTGCCTGCACAAATGATTAAAATATCTTAAAATTAGTTTAAAAAAACAGCCCTCTAGAGTCTAGAAAGATAAAACTGCCTCATCTATACAAAAGCAAGCACTGGCTGTTCTGTATTTTGATTATTACATCTAATATAAAGCATTTTCAAATACTCCCTATAGCTGTCATCTCCATGACAGGTAACATGATTAACACACACTGCCTAACAATTGCTGAAATTAGCTCAGACAGCCTTATTGAGAATCTAATATTTTCAGTCAGTTTAGATCCCAGATGACCCATAGATTTGCTCTGAAAAACGAACAATAAAGCACAATCACTGTGCAGTTCTACTAAGCAGGAGGCAAAGTCAGCTTTGGTTTCTTTTAGCAATGACACAAAAACTACTCAAAGGCTAAGGTGGCATGCAACATCTTGTACTGGTAGTTCCATATCAAACTGACAGTTTATTTTCTGGCATCAAAGGAGTTAGGTATGGGAACAGACTCATATCAAATAAAGACTGTAAGCTCTTGGGATTACACATCTGTAGTTTAACGTTAAAAAAGCAAGGTTAGCAAGTGTGACTTCGACAACAAAGGAGCAGTAAATGCAGGAGAGATTTCTTAATTTAAGAGTGAGAAGCTCAGATAAAAGCAAAAAAGTAAAAGCATGTTAAGTCTTAACAAATGCAGTGGCAAAGAAAAGGAATAAAAAATATATATATGGCAGTGGTGTTGTATTTGGGTAGGAGTAGTCTGATCAGAAAAAGCAATTTGAGCCTTTTATAAAAGGGTCCTTTTTAAAACATCCTTAGCATTAGGAACATGCAAATAAACATGACGATTACAAGTGATTATTAGGGTAATTTTTAATTAAACTAATGTCCCTTCTTTGATCACATGATAATGTCAAAGTGCCCATTCTTTGTTACAGACTCCACTAGAGACCTGATGGAAAGAGAATGGTGCTTGGTCTTCTATTGGCTATTAAGACTTTTGAGAGCAGCTCTTCAATTAGAAAACTAAAATACTTTATAGAGCCCACAGCCTCTTGAAAGATAGTATAAATAAATGGAAGTATAATTGAAATAGACAAGAAAGCAAAGCTAAAACAGTTAAAGCTTCAATTATGTCTCTCTTTCTTCTATATATTAAAGGAATCAATGTGCTTCAACAGTTTACTTGTTGTTTATTCTTAAATGAGCCATGCACCTTCCGGCAATACTCTAACTCAGTGGTCTTCAAACTTTCTGAACAAAAGGGCCGTTTTACTGTCCTTAAGACTTTGAGAGGGTTGTACTGTCGCCAGAGTGAGTAGAAAATGCCCTGGCCTTAATGGGAGTAAAGACTTCCTCATCATTGGTATCAGTGGGAGGAATATTGCCCCATTGTTGGTACAGTATTAGGGGAAGAAATAGTGCCCCACCATTGGTGTTATTGGGAGGATTAATTCCTCATTGTTGGTATCAGGGGAAGAAATAGTGCCCCACCATTGGTGTCATTGGGATGATTAATGCCCCATTGTTGGTATCAGGGGAAGGAATAGTACCCCATCATTGGTGTTAGTGAGAAGAATAGGGCCCTGCAGTTGGTGTCAGTGGGAGGAATAGTGTCCTATTGTTGGTATCAGTGACAGAAATTATACCCCATTGTTGGTGTAGAGGAAATAGTGCCTTGTATCAGTGGGAGAAGTAGTGTCCCAAGGGCCTGATAAAGGAAAGCAAAGGGCCACATCTGGTCCCCTGAGACCACTGCTCTAACTGAAAGGTACAAACATGAAAAATGCTTACAAGGTAATTTTTAGAAGCATTTCTAAAAGTAAGAGACTGAACGGTGTGTGGCCAACTTTACACTACACACAAAGCTAATGAAAAATTTCCATTATATTATTCAAACACTGTTTCATATAACCTCATCCAAATAGTAGAACTCTACCCGATCCTAAATGAGCTATACAAATTTATCAATAACTGGCTCAAAAGGGCTCATTTACATCACCCCTAAAACTAAGTTTTTAAAATGTACAAAATGTCTTGACTGCACCCACCTGCAAAAATGTTATGGCCTTATGTATTGCGTGGTACACAATGCACTCGAATATATACATATAAATTACATAGGCTCCCTGTATATTAGATTAACCACAGAAAAAATACACAGAAAATATGCAAGTATTTATATAGGTATTTGCAAAAATGGCTTATCAAGAGAAATGGGAAATTGTATATTTCACCATAAACGGAGTCTGTTGGTAGGACCTTCCTGGACGTTCATTTTTTTTTTTTTGCTCTACTACTGGTCGCACGTAAGACAGCGTTAAAGTGGCTGTAAACCCTTACATATACCCAGTGAAGTGACTGGCCTCAGCTGATACAAATCCTCCTACATAGTTTGTACCTGTTTACCTGCAGTCTTCTCTACATCTGTTCAAAGTGCTGAATTTTAAGGTCTCATGCACACTGGATGTTATAAAAATATCAGTAGCGTTAGCTGTAGAAAGCTGTAGCTGTAGAATGAGTTTTGCAGCGTTTTTGCAGTAGTGTTTTCAGTGCTTTTTAGCTGAAGCATTTTTTTTAGCTTTTTTTTTAGAAAAACTTTAGTCCCACAAGAGCTTATAGCTCAAAAACACTGATAAATGCCGAATAGCAATGTTTTTTTAGCACTTTTTTTTTTTGCATTTTTCAGCGTGTTTAAGCTTTTATCAGAGTTAGAGCGTTTTTACAGCTGAAAAACTCCTCTTAAAACCCACTAGTTCTGGATTTTTTTCCCAGCCAGAAAATACCCCTGCCAAAACAGCCTATGTGTGCATGGACACATATAGGATAACATGCTGGAGAGTTTACTGGCTGTAGAACGCCTGAAGCTAAAAACAGCAGATGTAAAAATGTCCAGTGTGCATGAGGCCTAAAGCTTGTCTGAGCAGTCAGAAAAAAGGGGGCAGAGAGCTGACTTCTCTTCTCTACAGTCATTCGAAGTGCAGAATTTATAGAGCTTGTCTGAGAGTTCACAAATAAGGGAGATGGAGATCTGAAATGACACACAGCAGAGCTAAGTGAGGAGAGCTCTGAGAGCTGAGTGGAGGGAGGGGACACACACACATCACGCAGGACACAGGAACAAAGCTGAAGCTGTCAATTAGCTGGAGATCCCTCCCCTTTTCACATTTTTTTCTCTTGGTGTCAGGAAAACTCATCAGAAACGACTCATGCTGAAAGCAGAGGAAAGAAGCATGTTCATATTTCATGTCTAAGGTTTACAACCACTTTAACACTCTCAAGGCCCCTAAGAAAAAAATCTTTATTATGCAGTGGAGTGGCTTCCTGAGTGAGGAAGCAATGATGAAATCAGTGATTTAAAATGAGTTTTGAAGAAGGGTTAAAGTTATTGTAAAGTCTTGTTTTTTTATTTCGTTTTTTAAATAGCAATAATACTTATTATACTTACCTGCTCTGTGGCAGTGGATTTGCACAGAGCACCCCAGAGCACCCTCCTCTTCTCGTGTCCCTCTTTGCTGCTCCTGGTCCCTCCCTCCTGTTGAGTGCTCCAACTGCAAGCAGCTTGCTATGAGGGCACCCGAACCGAGTCACAGCTTTGTGTGTCCATTCAGACATGGAGCCCGATCCGGCCCGCCCCCTCTCTCTTTTGATTGGCTAACTGACTTTGATTGCCAGCCGCGGGAGCCAATGACGCCTCTGCTGTGTCTCAGCCAATCAGGAGGAGAGTCCTGGATAGCTAAGACACCCGTGGATGTCGCTGAAGAGAGAGGGGGCTCAGGTAAGTAAGTAATTAGGTGGTACTGGGGAGGCTGCTGCAAACAGAAGGCTTTTTATCTTAATGCACAGAATGCATTAAGATAAAAAAAAACCTGCTGACTTTACAACTCCTTTAATAAATAAGAACTACGAGTTTAACTGTTAACCTCCCTGGCGGTATGATTATTTCAGGTTTTAGGTGCTGAAAGCGGTACAATTATTTTGCATGGAAATTTGGCGTTTTATATTGTAGGTCTGTAATTATTAACAATAACACACTTAAATCTGTCCAAACAAGAGTCTAGTAGATATCCCGGGTATGATAACGTTTGAAACACAAAAACATAAATTATAATATAATAAATAAAAATAAATAATTAAAAAAAAAAAAAAAATAATAATAAAATAAATTTCCCCACGATTCACTATCGCTCAATTCTGCAAGTATTCTAATTTATTATCGCTGTTTTTTAGCTGGTCTAAAGCCACTTTTGATGTAAAGGGACACTTTTTGGTTGCTATGAACAATCTCCAGTTTCCTGGCAGAAAGAACAGTATATATAACATAAAACTGCATGCAGGGCATAGGACAAAGCACTGGGGACAAAAGGGATGTGAAATAATTTCATACAGTACTGTAATCTGTAAGATTACAGTACTGTATGTGTTATGGTTTTTACAATTTTTTGAATTTGCCGCCAGGCTCCGCCCCCATGCGTCGCGCCGCTCGCAGGGAACGGAGCCTGGCACGGAGAGGCTTCGGAGGAGGACGGAGCCCTCGGACACTGCGGGTGACATCGCAGGATCCCGGGGACAAGATAAGTAAAGCCACACCAGGATCCTGCGATGTAATCCCGAATGTGGCTCGGGGTTACCGCTAATGGGACTGAATTTAAACCCCGAGCCACACTCAGAAAAACCGCCAGGGAGGCTACACAATAATTTGGAAACATTTCAATCTGGTGGCTCTTTCCGATTGCACTGATGGGGTCTATAAGAAATGTTTCCCTTATGGTGCAAATTTGACAAGGTTCACAAAGTTTTTTCTGCTGTTGTTGCTTTCCATCAGATGTTACTCTTATGCCCCGTACACACGGTCGGATTTTCCAACGGAAAATGTGTGATAGGACCTTGCTGTCGGAAATTCCGACCGTGTGTAGGCTCCATCACACATTCTCCATTGGATTTTCCGACACACAAAATTTGAGAGCAGGCTATAAAATTTTCCGACAACAAAATCTGTTGCCGGAATTTCCGATCGTGTGTACACAAATCCGACGCACAAAGTGCCACGCATGCTCAGAATAAATAAAGAGATGAAAGCTATTGGCTACTGCCCCGTTTATAGTCCCGACGTACGTGTTTTACGTCACCGCGTTCAGAACGATCGGATTTTCCAACAACTTTGTGTGACCGTGTGTATGCAAGACAAGTTTGAGCCAACATCCGTCAGAAAAAATCCATGGATTTTGTTGTCGGAATGTCCGATTAATGTCCGATCGTGTGTACAGGGCATAAATGTTTTTCTTATGAAACATACAGAGGTTTCATTTTTACTTCCAGCATGTGGCTACTTCTTTCCAACCTGTCACAGCTGAAAAGATCTGAACAAAAAAAAGGTCTCAACTTCCATGATAAAATAAAATCTAAAGCTTTCCTATGTGTTTTGAGATCACTATCAACATATGTTAGTGGAGAGAGTGGGCACAAACACATCATTTTCAAGGGTGTCTGGTAATGGTGTGTACACAGGCTCCTCTCCTGTTGCAAAGTCAGCATGTTGATTGTTTTTATTAAATTACTTTATCAGTTCATAAATTTCAAACATTATTCTGCAATTTATTTAGGCCATAATGCTTTAAAAAAATGTATTTCTTTAAAGTACCTGTTACACATAGCAGTACCCAGCATATAAGCCGCATAATGCTAGCTCTTCCACTAATTTTCCCAAAGCTCTTGTATCTTCCTAAGAACTGCCAAGATGTTTCCACTTTAGGGAAAATAGCATCTATTACTTCCATAATAGCGAGTCTGGGTGTGAAACTCTCTTAGCAACTGTTGCTTGGGAGGGAATTGGGACCAGCCCGTAATTTCAAACATTTATAACCTTGTGGCAGATAAGCTCCAGCGAATGATGTGAACAGCAGTGAGCCTTGGAAGGAAACCTCGATAAGCACAAGAAGATGGACAATGCAATTTAATGGAGGGTCCTTTTATGTGCGGAAAGAAATCCACAAAATTGACTAGGCTCTGCCATTGACCATGGTGCTGAATTAAAATCCCTGAACCTCTTCATGTTTTTGTGCAATTTAACAGTAAATAGTAAAAGCACTGAACATAAGCTTTGCTTACTGTAATGAATGTGTCCTCGGAAAACTGTTTTCTGGGAGGTTGTGCAGCAACAATGTCTTTTATTTTTTTTTCTAGCTACATTTAAGTGGTGCATTCAGCCAGACACACAATTTATGAAACAATTTATGAAACAAAGTGCAAAGATTCAAGCCCAAGCTTGCTGGATTCCTGAGTACTAATTTAGGGCAAATGTATTCATAATAGCCTAGGGCACCATAAATGCTAGATACTGGCACAAGAAGTGTCACTTAAAGACTGTCGGGATTTAATAATATACAGACAGAAATATTTTTTTGTAGAGAATGCATTTGGTCAAAATCTTTAAAAGGTGAAGCCAGTCAGGATGAAAAACACCATCAGTGCATGAAAAGCATTGTAGTATATAACGAGGTGCCACATGGGATGGACTGCTGGACGATTTTAGTAACAGTGTTTTTTATAACTAGGTTATTATAACCAGATGTTTTGTGTTACAGTTGGTGCCTGGGTAGCAACAAAGTTATGATTGTCAGCTGTCTGGCCAGCCAGGTATCTATTCAGAACCATGGATTTACCAGGCTATTGTATATGGTGCTAGAGTTTCATCCATTTGGCACCCTATGCTGAAAGGTTGGGAACACAAAGACCTGTGTCTTTAAAAGGTCTAACTGCCATTGCTGCCCTTTTGGTGGAATCTAGCTAGATTCTATCTAGATCAAAGCTCTCCTCCCTCCTACCCCCTTTCCTACATGTTTGTCACGGTGTAGTTAGTGTGGATGGTCATTTTGCTTAAAGCTAAGCGGACCTACTTATAATGATTGTGTTTGTGCCCATGCTTCTGTAACTGGGATTGTTATGTAGGTCATGTAATATATTCCACTGGTTCAAATAAGGTAACCCCTTAAAAAACACAGTGTCCTTTTATCACATAATGGTCCCTGGTCTTTACTTCACTGTTACAGTATATGGTTTTATATATGCCTATGTATTATTGGGGTTCATACAATGTCCAATACGCAGAACATATCAGGTTTTGCATGTATGGGATGCCTTCATTCCATAGTGGTTGTAAATCTGATTACTAATTCGTTCCCAGCAGGTAAACACATTTCCAGTTTTACCACTTGGATGACAAGAGCCACGTCTGGTCTGAACTGCATTAGATTTAAAGTTGTTGCAAAGGTAAAGGTTTTTTTTTTTTTACCTTAATGCATTCTCAGCATTAAAGTGATTGTAAAGGTTTTTTAAAAAAAAAAAAAAATGTTATACTCACCTGCTCTGTGCAAGTGTTCTGCACAGAGCAGCCCGAATCCTCCTTTTTTTGGGATCCCCCAGCACTGCTCCTGGCCCTTCCCCTTCATTGAGTGCGCCCACGGAGAGCCGTTTTCCATGGGGGTACTCGTGTGGGCACGCTCCCAAGTCCTGCTGCTGCGTCCAATGACAGACAGCAGGACTCGGCCCTGCCCCCCAGCTCCCATGTCACTGGATTTGATTGACAGCAGCAGGAGCCAATGGCTCCTGCTGATATCAATCTATCCAATTAGAGACAATGGCTGGAGCTGCTGGGCTTGTCCTCAACACTGAAACGTCCGGGTTCAGGTAAGAAAAAGGAGGGCTCTGGGGGGCTGCTGCAGCACAGGTTTTTCCCCTTAATGCATACAATGCATTAAGGAGAAAAACCTCAAGATTTTACAACTCCTTTAAGGTAAAAAAACGCCTCCATTTTCAGCTCCCCGGCCCCTAAAATACTTACCTAAGCCTGATCTTGATCCAGCACCGTGCATGTCTGCAGCAGTGCTGCTTTTCTTTCTCCTCTCTCACAGGAGGATTAGCAGAAACAGGAGCTATTGACTCTTTACATTCACTATAATGCTCTACACAGCACCGAGAAGCATTATGTAAAAAAAGGCTCCATTTCCTGCTACAGGCCCCAAGTTATGGGGTTTAAGAAAATGAAGTTCAATGCTTTTGTTTCCGAGCATGCGTAGGAATTTTGCGCGTCGGAATTGCTACAGGCGATCGGAATTTCTGATAGGAACTTTTTCCGTCGGAAAAATAAAGAACCTGTTCTCAATCTTTTGCTGGCGGAAATTCTGCCAGCAAAAGTCTGATGGAGCATACACACGGTCGGAATTTCTGACCAAAAGCTCACATCGGACTTTTGCTGGCGGAATTTCCGATCGTGTGTACGGGGCATAAGAAGCTATGGAGAACATTCTGAGGAGGAACTGCAACGTAAACAGGCAAAGTTTACAGAAGTGAAGAAATGGTTCAGGAGCTTTGATGTTATCTATGCCATGTTATACCCTGCCCGGCTGCAGGTGGCAGCCAATGATGAAACCCATTTTTTTGACAACCCTGGGGTAGCATCTGATTGGCTGGATTGGATGGAACACACCCTGCGGAAACATGGGCATGATTGATGTGGATAGCTCAGCTCACCTTATTTCTTCATAGGGATAGCACTGGGATACCAGCTACACCAACCCATTGCCCTTGGAGTTTTACACCTCTTTAAGGCGGTGTAGATGCACTTTGCTCTTTATATTTGCTCTATTTCTTTAAGTAGAACTTGCAAGTCCCTTCAGCTCGGAGGGTGAACCAGAAACATCGGTGCCCTCCTCAACCATTTTCCTGCGTGGACATTCCACTCAAGTTTGCTCCCTGAGTTCTATGGGGAAGCTGTGGATCTTTTTCACTTTGGTTTATTTTGTTTCTCCTAATCTGGGCTCTGTTGGCCCACTGTGGGGATGTGCCCCGCAATTTGAAGTGTGTTACTGTCCTTCAATCCCTCTACTTGTCCACCTCCCTAACAGCTGGACTATGCATGATATGGTGATGTATATCCAGACCTGCTTAGGCCTCAGTATACAGCAAATGCATACACCTGTTTTCTTAATGCCTACAATGTTAGCATTTTTGTTTCTTAGTGTATCTCTCCTCTGCCTGCCTGATACCAGACACTAATCTTCAATGCACCTATATAACACTGTATAGCACTTATGGCGGTTGAATATAATCAGATTTCGTTGAATGTGAGGGGGCTGGGGGATGGAGTGAAATGACAGGCTCTTTTCTCAGCTCTCATATTGTACCGCTCTGCAGTGGTGTGTCTGCAGGAGACACACCTCCAACCGACTACTCTATCTAGGCTTAACCCTGGGTTCACATATGTGCAATGTGGGAACTAAAGTTAACCCTACAGAGGAGGAATTGGTCCAATTTTTGGATCAATGCCCCCCTCGCTACTTTATCTCCCACTGCTTGTAAAGCACTAAATGCACCTATTAAGTTAGAAGAATTAACTGAAGCGTGATGGCGATGGCTAATAGCAAATCTCCAGGTACTGATTGTCTCCCTGCAGAGATATATAAGAGGTATAGCGAGCCCCTCCTGCCCTTTTTCCTACAAACTCTCAATGACGCCCTTAGATGCGGTTTTCTCCCTCATTCCATGAACAAAGCAGTAATTGTAGTAATCCCAAAACCTGGAAAGGACCCACTCCTACATGATTCCTATAGGCCCATTTCTCTAATTAACACTGATGTTAAGCTGCTAGCCAGGGTACTTGCAACTAGACTGGCAGGTGTGGTTTCTGGGGTGGGGCATTTGGACCAGTCAGGATTTATAACAGCCAGGTCGACGGCGTTGAATATACGTAGACTATTTCTGAATATCCAGCTTCCGGTTGATAATCCTGACAACAGGGCGGTTTTTTCCCTCGACGCTGCCAAGGCCTTCGATAGCGTAAAGTGGAGATACCTAAGGGCAGTGCTGCGGAGGTTCCGAGTGGGGACAACCTTTCTTTCCTGGGTGCAGCTGCTATATGCTGATCCCAGGGCGAGAGTCAGGATCAACGGGGCTTTATCAGAAGCCTTCCCATTGTTTAGGGGGACTAGGCAGGGGTGCCCTCTCTCACCCCTGCTTTTTGCCCTGGCCTTGGAACTGCTGGCAGCCAAGATTAGAGCCTTCCTAGAGGCTGTTGGATTCCGTTGTGGCGAGAGGCAGGATAAACTCTCCCTTTATGCAGATGACACCCTGATATATCTGGGGACACTGCTGGCTCCCTGGAATCTGTCATGCATTTAATAAACCAGTTTGAATAATATTCTGGGTTCACCATTAACTGGCACAAATCCTCACTTTTGTTGCTGGATCCCTTAGAGTCTCCTCTTCAGGATTCAGCGTCTCAAGTAGACGTAGTCCACTCCTTCAAATATTTAGGGATTGTGGTGACCGGGGACACTGGAGATTATATTAAGCTAAATCTCAAACCTATTCTACAGAAGTTTAAGCACAAGCATTAGCTGGTGTAAACTACTATTGTCAGTGATGGGCAGGGCTAATCTTATCAAAATGGTATGGACTCCCCAATTATTATATTTCTTGCATAAGCCCCAGTGTGGATAACACGCTACTGGTTCAACCGCATAGAATCCCAATACAGAGCGCTAATCTGGATGAATGGCATGGCCCGTATTAAGCTGCCCATGCTACAGTACCCTAAGGAGCCAGGTGGACTGGCAGTTCCCTACTCCTCTACATACTTCCTGGCTGCGCAGTTGCAGCATCTTTTCCGGGTGGGACCTGCAGGGAACGCTGGACCCCTCCAGGACCTTGCTGATTAAATCTCTTGAGGAGTATTCAGCGATATCCCAACTGGAGATGGGACTCCCGACAGCTTCGTCAGAATGCCCAACTGTGCAGCTAATTGCCAAATTGTGGAAGGAAATTAAAAATAGAATGGGAATGACAGGTTTCCTGGCATGTACCCCAATTTGGCGCAATAGTTCATACCCCAAATTGGACAAAATCCCTGGCTACTCAATATGGCAGAGGGCTGGAATTAAATACCTCTCACAGTTGTTTGATGGGTCTAATATGAAACCTTATGACCAACTGCAACAAGAATTCCCTCAGCTTTGCAATAGCCATTACCTTTACTTACAAGTGAAACATGCTCTGAGAGTGCAGGGGAGAAGCTTGAATTTACACATGGACATTCTCACCTCAGCTTTTGCTACCTGTGTCAAAAATCTGCTGATAGCCTGCTATCATATACACAGGCCCCTGGATTTGCTACCTTGCAGGTATAAATGGGAATCTGATATTGGCCCTATTGATGGGGAAAGATGGACACAGATCCTAGTTGCTGATCCGTTGGTGTTCAAATCTGCTTGACAGAAACTATCACATTTGTTTATTCTCCATCGGGCCTACAGAACCCCTATTCAACTGCACAAATGGGGTAGGAAGGACTCCCCCTTGTGTCCGAAATGCCAAATCCACCCTGGCACTCTGATACACCTTTTGTGGAAATGCCCAAAACTGGTGAGATAATGTCAAGATGTGATTAGAGTCATTAACAGTGTACAATTACAAATGTGCCCGGCTACTTGTTTTCTTGGTAATCTATAAGAGGAATTATACTCTCCACATACCTATGTTGCTTTACTTAGGCTACTATATCATGCCAAGAAATTGATAGCACGCTACTATCTCTCTCCTCGGGTGCCTATGTCACGCCAATGGATACAACACGTCAATGATATACTGATTAGAGAGAAGTATGCAAATCAGCACAGGAATGCAAGTGGCAAATTCACAAAAAAACTGGCAGGAATGGCTAGACACCCTTGTGGTGACTCTGACTCAGCTGGTCTGTAATAGATTACTTCAGATGTGAGAGCATCATCTCGGGTTATTTGGATGGCTGGGTGGGAGGGACAGATGGACAAGGTGAAGCGATGCTCAGTCTATCATACACCTGTATTGTTTGGTTAAAAGGACAAAACACACGTTAGAAGTTTGTTTTAGTTTTAGTTTTGTTGATGTCCTTTTTTTTGCTCTATGTCTATAATGAACCCTACTCTGCTGCTGCAAAATTTATACCTGGATGTGTCATAAGAACACTGTATATTGGTTTGATCTCTGTATTGTACAGCCATTGATGTACTGTTTATCGCACCAGGAATATCTTTCTAATCTGGAAGTTTGTAATTTTGTACTTTTGTACAATAAAAACTCTTTTCTGATTAAAAAAAAAAAAAAAAAAAAAAAGTAATTATGTAATAGTGAGATGGGAAATACTGTATAACTGTGCAAAGCTTGGTACTGTTTTGCTGGATGTGTAATAAATCCACCTTTTATGATTGTTTTTACATAAACTAATAACTGATTTATCTAAAAAATAACCTTTTTTTTCAGGATGAGTGCCAAGGTGACCCTTACATAGACCAAGCCTTTTATTCAGAAGGTGTGCCAAGTTACCTTATCCGCTGACCGTTTGCCAGTTAATTAATTAAGCACACTGCATTGCTGCTGTTCCAGGTCACAGCCCTCCGCACCTCACATTAAGTATAATAAAAAGTGGTTACAAATGTGAATGCCAGCACTTGATAATTTTGAGAGACAAGTGTCTGCAAGATTTAAAGATCAGCTTTAACATGTAATGAAGTCATCCACTAATGTTACATTTATACAAACATTGGATGCAGAATAGCATCCATTACTTCTGTTTTGTAGGCCTCATTTAGCCCACAAAGTCAATCATGCTGGGAGAAAAATTGAAATGATTTGAATAATGCAGCACAAATGCTATAAGTAATAACTGAGTAACACCTCCCAATCACTCCTTTTTTTACATTTGTGCAAACTTAGCCTAAGCATGTCTTTACATGTGTAAGTACCTCTGTAAGCCTGCAAACATGTGCCAACTTGGGCAACTATCTCAAGTTGTCATTGGAAGTCTGTGAAATAAATTTGATGCATTTCAAAATGTGGTCCTAAACATATGTTTGTCAATTCAGTAGGAGTTTGTGGGTGTAGAACTTGTGGGTGGGTTGGTATAGAGCTCACGCTCAAGCAGAAGCACACTTAGGCAGTTCAAATAGCAATAATGATTTCTAAAGTGTTGTAACTTATCAGATCTCATTGTACTATAGTACAATGGCTCCGCTATTGTGTCTGAGTCAATGAGGAGGGAGAGAACTGGGAGTCTCTGTTCTCATGCACATCGCTGGATCAATGTCAGGCTCAGGTAAGTACAAGGATGGGAGGGAAGGGGGCTGGGGGGGAGCTGCATACAGAATGTTTTTTACCCTAATGCATAGAATGCGTTAAAATGAAAAGCCTTCAGGTTTGAGAACCACATTAAGATTGACGGTGTAATAGGGTTGTGCTGGATCCTTTAAAATCACTTTAACGACTACTGAAGAAAGAAAATATAGGACACTGCATGCAATTTCCTTCCCTGTCTGTCAAACAGTCCTGTAGGTATGGGAAGTTGAACTCCTCACAGTTTTAGATAAAGCTCTGTTTGTTCTTCAAAAAAAATGCCCCAATCTGCTATCCCAGCTGACTGATCACAATGTTTGCAGGTGCTGGTCAGGTTGAATACCGGTTCATCAAACACATTGAGGACTCCAAAAAAAAACAGAACCCGTCTGCACACTGCCTTGGCATATAGTAAGCTCTTTTTAGTAAAAATAAAATTCTTCAGCTTGATTTTCTACCCATGGGAGAACCCCTCTTGCATGTTTTGCTCAGTAGGTGCTTAATCGTAGATAAATAGCTTGCAACAAGCCATCAGTCAAAAAGCAACACTTATATCATGAAAAGTGTACACAGCAAGCTAATTAATGTTCTGTTCCAGGCCACTTTGTTACTAGGGGTTTATGTCCACTGGTGTTTTTCACCAGGGGTAGCTTTACTGTGTTTTAAGTTTGACAGTGAAATAAGGCTGTGCTGAATCCTATAAGAATTGCATCACTTCAATGAGTACTGAGCAAAGAAAATAAGAGACACTGCATTCAATTTCCTTCTCTGTCTATCAAAGAGTCCCGTAGGTATGGCAAGTTGGACTTCTCACATTTTTAAATATAGCTCGGTTTGTTCCTTGCTGAGGACTATGCCGTGCATCCTGCTAGAGAGGCACATATAAACACACACTGAGCAAGCCTTACATGTATTCCATGGGGTTTCTTGATTGACAAAAACATTATATATACTAATTAGAAACAACCTATCTAAAGAACAGTGACACAATTAGTCTATCTCATTATTGGTGCATAAACATGCATTAGGTTCATTGTCATTTGTTGTTTAAGATATATTTTTAAAGCTCTCATTTAAAGATCTGAAAAGATTCTACACTCAAAACAAGTCCCCAAGCACACATACTGTATGGCTTTAACAACTGTTCACTTCTGTGATATTTTTTTCATAAAGCCTTACGTATCAATTACTGTTAAAGCTTCTACAGGTTATCACTGCCTGTTTTGTTAACACCCATACTATCCAATTAGGCATTCCATATTGAATTCTGTATAACAGTTTTTCTTTCTATAGTGTGAGTCCAGAGACTGTGCTGGGCATCAAGCCAGCCAATAGTGTTACAGTAAAAAGATTGTCGCTAAATCTAGCTAGATGATGATTCTCATGTCTACTTGTACCAGGAGACAGCAGACACTGCCGAAAAAAAAACAGCCAGGTTGGATGCTTCCAGCAGACTGCTACTTTTTTTTCCCCCAGGATTGGCCTGGTGCCAGAGGTGTCTGCCTGCACTCTTTACTCCATTTAAATTATTATGCATGCTTGGGCAATCCAAATAAACGTTAACTTTGTTACACACAAAAAAATCTTAAACTAAACCTGTGCTTCACTCATTCAGGGCAAAGTTATAGGTTGAGAAAGTCCATCCTGCCCTGCTGCTGATACTTACCTTCACTACATTCCTCCACCGCCCCATCGGCTCACTAGAGCTAAATGAAATTCTTGGTACTTGTGAGTATGGGGGAACATGTAACTCTCTCCTCTATCCCACAATGCAGCACTAGGTGTCTGAGCAATTAATCACCAGGCCTGAGTACTAGCCCTTGTGAGTGGGGAGAGAGAGGTGGGCTTATCCCTGTGTAAGCGCCAACCAGTAAGACTTTGAGCTTACACAGGGCTTTTTTTCTTGTCTCCAGCAAGTGAAAGGACAGTGGGAAAACAGTAGGAAGGTACAGTAATTATTAGCAGCCTGTACAGTATAGGTGGTCAGGTGAAACTTTCGTGTCCAACTTCCATGGAATTTCCATAATCAGCTTTACCTTCTGCTCTAAGCAATATCAATTAGTAAACATAGATAACAAGCAAGAGCAAACTAATTACCTATCAGTAGCATTTTAGAAGAATTGTGTGTCTTATAGGTTAAGTAAAGTTTATCATCTCTTTAAATAGGCAGTAAAACATATGTTTCACATTTATTGTGTTTTATGAGCCTTAATAGAATCTGTAAGTTACACGCTCTTGGAACAAACACAAAACTACATGGCAGCTTAATGTACCGCTTAAGAAAATGACAAAGTTGAAATAAAACAGTTTTCATTTAAAGCAGAACTAAACCCACTGATTTAAAGTGGAATTAAAGTCCTGCTGTAAAAAAACTGCAAGCAGGCAGGTTTTTATTGCAGAACAGACATGCACAGTCTCTTCTCCAATAAATGCCCCTACCTGCCTGCTCCATCTCCTCCAGCACTGTAAACTGAGCTGCGCACACAGTGCCCGGCTTGTCTCCGAGTGTTGGAGTGATGGCATCCTTTGCACGTGCAGGAGTGACGTCATCCTCTGCCGGCCAACGAAGAGGCCTGAAGACCGGCACTCAGTATTCGATGCTGGCGCAGGTCAGTTGGACAGGTAAATATGGAGACTTTAGTTCTGCTTTAACTATTTCTCAAAAGAGATACTGTACATTCAGGGCATGCCTTGAATGACAACTGTCACAGTCACATGTGTGCTTATGTTAGCTCTCAACCAAACTGTCAAGCCATCAAATGTTGAGTGTGATAGCTGATCACATGTGCAGTACCATGGCAACTGCAGATCAAATAGTGGCTAAGATGGCAGCTTCGTTTTCTCTAAGTGATAGGAAGGATCAGCTTTAAGTGATTCAGGGGAATGTAGCCTGCCTCTTTGCCCACTCACAAAATCCTAAGGCCACTTTCACACTGGGGCGGGGGGGGGGAGGCGTCGGCGGTAAAGCGACGCTAGTTTTACCGGCGCTTTACCGTCATTTTAGCGGTGCTTTTCGGGCACTAACGGGGCTCTTTTAACCCCATCTATCGACCAAGAAAGGGTTAAAAGTGCCCGTCACTGCCGATTTCAATGGCAGGGGCGGTTTAGGAGCACTAAATACAGAGCTCCCTCACCGCCCCAAAGATGCAGCTTGAAGGACTTTTTTTCTCGTCCTCCAAGCACACCGCTTCAGTGTGAAAGCACTCGGGCTCTCAACTGGGGCTGCTGTTGGACGTTTTTCAGGAACTTTACAGCCACTAAAAGCGCTTGAAAAACGCCCCAGTGTGAAAGTGGCCTAATAGTTTCTGGAATCCTTTTTTGCTCACTGACCCTGAATTTGAACCTGTGGAAATACAGCTAAAAAAGTCCCAGTTTTATTTATTTATTTATTTTCCTCCCATTGGGATGATTGCTGCCCTTATGGGATAGAGGCTGAAGGTGGCGGGAAACATAAGTCTCTATTTTTTCTGTTTAGAAAAGGTTTGAATACATTTTTGATGTATAAGGACGCATAATTGAAGACATAATATTAACCTCTATTATACACATTGGGTGACCCCAGGGACAGTCAGCTATCATGAATGCTACCTTGACTGTCCTTTGGCCAAAAATTTTTTTTTTTGTTAATAAATATTAGTAGCAAATTGCATGGCCATGGGTTCAGGGGATAACCTGTTCATGCACTTATTCCGAGATTGAGGATATACTTAGGGAGGGGTTGGTGTTTGGATCCTGTGTTCTTTTTTTTAATTTTTTTTTTTTATGGCTATTCTTATTATAAGTATCGAGCAGGAGTGGGCTCAGGACCACCACCAGGTTCCCCAAATAGGTTTTCGCCTAGGTTGCCTAGGCGATATGAGTGTCAGATTAGACACACCCTTTTGGTGGGTCCAGTTAGTACTGGGCTTCTTCTTTTTCATTTCAATTTTTTTTTTCTACTTATTTATCTTTTTTCCTCCTTCCCTTTTTTTCCCTTTCTCCCCATTATGTTTCTTTCTTATTTGCTGCTTTATGGCGTCCTATGGATATGATCTGACCACATGATACCACTCATAAAAAACTCATTAGGCTGTCCTCAGTAAAATTTGGGTCTCCTAATGTAAGAGGGCCTTATACTCCACAGAAACGTTCACAAATTTTATATAATATGCATACAGCGACTTTGGGTACTTTTTCTACAAGAAACGCATTTTTAAAACAACTTCAACACCTCCTATGCTTACACCTCATTTTGCCCAGTGGTATTTTAGTAATAATTCTGTAAGTAAATCAAGAGGAGCGGCTATAGGGTTTCATAACTCACTCCCAGTTTCGGATATTCAAGTGGCAAGGGACTCAGGGGGCAGGTACCTCATTCTTAAATGTAAAATTAACAACATACCGTTTACTTTGATTAATGTATACACTCCAAATCAGGGTCAGATCCACATGCTGCTTGCGCTTCTTTGTAAATTAGATCATTTGGCAGAGGGAAGAATAGTGCTGGGAGGGGATTTAAATATCATCTTGGACCCACTATTAGATACAATGTCTACCTTGCCTCGTTTCTTCTTGAGTCAGCTCAATCGACTTAAGCACAGATTCCATGAATTTTAACTAGTGGACATTTGGCAGGCGTTACATCCGACTGAGCGTTTGAATGAAACTCTTTTAAAAGATGAACTGACCTGTAAGGTGGTCAGATGCACAATCTCGCAGTTTTTGGTGGAACATATACAGGATATAACGGCGCAACCACTTGAATGGGATACCTTGAAATGTGTTATCAGAGGGACCCTTATTTCGGAGGGTGCTCATCTGAAAAAAGAACGCTCATACGCTTGAGCTCGCTCATAAACATTCACTCCAGGTTGAATTTTTTCAACAATTAGAAAGTAAACGTAAAGATCTTTATCAATTACCTGATCAAGCATATTTTCGTCTCAGGGACTGCACACGTAGAATTATGTATGAATTGGGTAACAAGGTAGGCAGATCATTAGCAAAGTCTATTCGTACAAAACTGGGATGTAAATATATAATCCAAAATTACGTTGCCCCAAGAGAGGGCTGGTACATTCATCTGAAGACATTGCACGGACGTTCTATGAGTACTATATGACTCTGTACAACATTTCCAATTCCCACACGGCCCCTGCTAATAAGCAGGGACATGAAAAGCTTTTTCACTATATCTCATCTACGGCCCTCCCTAAGATAGATCAGTCGACTGTCGATTCATTGAATACTTATTTTTCGACAGAGGAAATATACCAGATGATAAAGGCATTAAGAAATACAGGTGCTACAGGTATTTAACTATACATAAACCACATTGTATTATGGTGACCTGAAGGTCGCTGAAACTCCATAAAAATTGTGCTTGTGTCAAACTTTCAAGACTTAAACACTATAAATTCCAAGTCCCAAGTAAAGTGCTCATGCTCAAAGAATGGATGTGGAATTCTGTACTCAATAGGTGCTCAAAAACAGTGCCCCCACATAGATGTGAACTCACCCCCCAAAATGGACCAACTATTGCTGGTTTGGTCAAACACGCATGTGGGGCAGGCCCTATGGATCTTCTTTAGACTGGCGTTGTCTGGGATAAATATTTCTCATGTAGATAGATATGACAGAAAAAAATCTCATTGCACAATACCGTTTAAATGTTTATTCCAGGTATAAAAAGGCATTGCCATCGGGTAAGAGTCCAGGAGCAGATGGTCTCCCAAGTATATTTTATAAACATATTCAAGAAGCTCTAGTTCCTATTCTTGATAGTACTTTTAACTCAATTTTTGCTACATGTTCTTTTCCTCGACAATCACAGGAAGCCCACATTACTATTCCATAAAAGACCAGAAAGATCCTATTGAATCTTCAAGATGGACATCCTCCCTAGATTTCTCTATATCTTTCAAACAATTCCCTACACTGGCCTACCTACACTGATGGTAGTGACCTACCTACACTGACCTACCTACACTGACCTACCTACACTGACCTACCTACACTGATGGTAGTGACCTACCTACACTGACATTTACATACAGTGACCTACCTGACCCACATACCCTGACATTTACATACACTGTCTGACCTACCTCAGCCGTGGTGTGCGGTGTCACAGCAGCCAGGCAGTCAGTCAGAGGAGTAGAGGAGAGCGGCCTGCCTGAGTGCAGAGTGGGGATGTGGCGCGGCGGCCACATTGTAATTCCCGCCTTCTGGAGCCTGCAGCGCCTATGATAGACGTCACACGTCCCGCGGTCCCAGCATTGGACCAGGGGGACGTCCATCATAGGTGTTGCAGGCTCCAGAAGGCGGGACCTGCTATGGCACTCGGCCAAACTCGGCGGCGCTCGGGATCAGATCGGTCCCGGCGCTCGCCACTCGGGGCTTTCAATTGTGAGCGCAATGCCTGAGGCTCTGGGCTTTTCTGGGGCACATTCGGGGCTTCAGCCACGTCTAGCCACCCCCTCCCGACGCCCCTGCCACAAACTGTAAGGATTTCACTAGTAGGAAGCCATGTACACAAAGTGATAAAGGGATTTAGGTTTTGTTCAGAGACACTCTACGGGCACACTACTTGCCTGCACTAGAAAATAGCAGGTCCATGCAAGGGCACACAGAAGACAATTGTTCTATGTGTCCCATTTGCTAGTGCCATGTGCAGTGCAGAGTTGTCTGGAAATATGAAGTATGTCTACATTTTTCCACACCACAACATACATAAATGCATGTAAAACACAAATAAATGTGCACAAATGCAAAACAGTTAAGAGTAATGTAATGGCACAGAAAATAGAGAAAAATGCATTAACAAAAATGCATATCAATGGATGTCAACTTGCATAAAAATGCATTAAAAACATATGTAAACATGTATCAATGCTTGCTTTTTTAAATTATTTTTATGCACAATATGGTGTGAATGAGCCCTTAATGTTTGTGTCTGTTTAGTGTATACCTTTAATATTAAAATAAGTCACTCAATACAAATGGCTGAGGAATTTCAAAAAAAAATTTTGCAATGAAGGTAACCCAAAATGCTCATCAGCTCCCCACCTCCTATTATCCATTAATGACTATACTGTAATAACGGTCTGATTTATATTTTATGATTCTACAAACATCTGCCAAGGATTCCAGATTAATCTTTAATGTTCCTGCAGCTGTTCTAAAAACCGTTTTGGTTCCAAAGTGTAAATGTGTAGCTTTCTGAGTAGTGTCATCATTATTCAGGGGAATTAAAATTAACAGTTGTTCTTTTTTCTGAGACAAATGCACAGACAATTAAAAAAAGGAGAAAGCTACAAATCATCAATGCCATCTAAAGCTGAACTCCAGGGAAACACCTAAACAGTTAAAATACATAGATATGAAATATTTTATGAATTGCTCTATAGCTCTGTTCAGCCAGTCCTGTGATCCTGCAAGCATGTTCTAGGTATTAGGATGTTTACAACGTGGAAGATAGAGTTCTTAGACATGTGCGCTTCGTTTCGAATGAAAATTCGGACGAATTTTCATTATTCGGAGATTCGGATGTATCGGAATTACCGAATTAGAATAGTACCGAATTGAAAAAAATCCGAAATGATGAAAAAAAAAATTTGGACGAAATTCAAATTCGAATGGTTTTTGAATTGTTTCCGAAAAGTTTTCAAATTCAAAAAGTTTCCGAATAGTTTTTCGAATTCGAATAATTTTTGAATTTCAACAGTTTTCCAATTTCCAAAGAGAATTAAATAGAATAAAAATAAAGGAATAGAATAGAAAAAAAATCTAGTCTTTTTTATTCTTTTTGGAAATTGGAAAACTATTCAAACTCGAAAACTATTCGAAAACTTTTCTAATTCGATTTGAAAACGAATAAACAAAGCAAATTCCGAAAACAAATTAAATGAATGAAACAAATTTAACTAAACAAATTTATATAAATAACGAATCAAAACGAAGCTAAAGTAAACTTTTTATAAACTTGCTCCCTGCAAGACAGATAAAACTTACCTCCCCTCTGTCTATGTCACCAAACATAGCTGTTCTGAGGCATTACCGCTGCTTATAAATCCTCAGAATCCAATACTTCAGGGAGTTTTAGATACCCCATTGAGCTCAGCACTTCAGTCTGCCAGCCCCTACATCACTATTGTGTTCTATAGTAACAGGGGCTGGAGAGGGAAGATCCATAGAGGGCTCTGCGCATCCAATGACCAGCCTGAAGATGTAGAAAAAGTTATGTATAGAAAAGACTTGGGAAAGGGGTATGCACAGAAAAAAAGTAAACATTACAGGTAGGGGCCTAAGGGGATGAGCCCAGAGGGCTTTCCAAAAAACAGCAACCTTATACACTATATTGTCAAAAGTATTGGGATGCCTGCCTTTACACGCACATGAACTTTATTGGCATCCCAGTCTTAGTCCGTAGTAGGGTTCAATCCCAAAGGTGTTCTATCGGGTTGAGGTCAGGACTCTGTGCAGGCCAGTCAAGTTCCTCCACCCCAAACTCGCTCATTCATGTCTTTATGGGCCTTGCTTTGTGCGCTGCTGTGCAGTCATGTTGGAACAGGAAGGGTCCATCCCCAAACTGTTCCCACAAAGTTGGGAGCATGAAATTGTCCAAAATGTCTTGGTATGTGGACGCCTTAAGAGTTTCCTTCACTGGAACTAAGGGGCCAAACCCAACCCCACACCATAATCCCCTCTCCACCAAATGATTTGGACCAGTGCACAAAGCAAGGTCCATAAAGACATGGATGAGTGAGTCTGGGGTGGAGGAATTTGACTGGCCTGTACAAAGTTCTGACCTCAACCATATAGAACACCTTTGGGATAAATTAGAGCAGAGACTGCGAGCCAGGCCTTCTCATCCACATCAGTACCTGACCTCACAAATGCACTTCTGAAAGAATGGTCAAACATTCCCATAGACACACTCCTAAACCTTGTGGACAGCCTTCCCAGAAGAGTTGAAGCTGTTGTAGCTGCAAAGGGTGGGTCAACTCAATATTGAACCCTACAGACTAAGACTGGGACGTCATTAAAGGGACTAAAGGCACATGAATTAAATTAATGTGCATGTAAAGGCAGGTGTCACAATACTTTTGCATTATAGTGTATGTGATTTTATATATATATATTACTAAAAGACTTGCTTTTTTCTAGTCTTGTTTTCACTTTAAATATTCATGTTTAGAGGGAATTTCTACTTTGTTTATTCATTCCTATGAAGGCTGTTTGATATTCGGAGTAAGCATCGACTTCACTGACATCTACTCCTTTAGAATGTTGTACTATTATTCCTAGCAAGGTTTGTATTGCAGATGAAACACATAAGGGGTAATAAAGCATTGCTGCCCAGAAAAAATAGAACTACTCAGCTAGATTAGGTTAGAAGTTATTTGTTGTCCTTTATTTTCTACAGACAAAAATGTTTTCAGCCTTCAAACCCATTCAATTATTTGGCTAGAAGAAACAAAAGTACCTTAAATTAGGCATTTGTTCACTTCTTTCAACATATAAAATGCTAAAAGTCTTTGGGAAATAGGAATGATTTTAACCAGTTTTACATAAAATAGGTACCCTTATTCAGCATTTCTCAAAAAAGCGCTCAATTAAAGGGTTGTAAAGGCAGACTTTTTTTCTTAACCGCTTGCCGCCCACCCACAGGGACAGTGCGGCTCCTGTTCTGGGAGGTAGACATATGACATGGCCGCGCTGTGTTGCTAGGACATGGCGCGACCCCAATCTCTGTAAAGAGATACGGCCAATCAGCGGCATCTGCCCCAGCAGTGCCACCAATCAGTGCCTATCAGTGCCACCAATCAGTGCCCATAAGGGCCACCAATCAGTGCTCATAAGTGATGCCAGTTAGTGCCTCCCATCAGTGCTGCCCATCAGTGCTTCCCATCAGTGCCCATCAGTGCTGCCTATCCGTGGCACCTATCAGTGCCCACCAGTGCTGCCCATCAGTGCCTACCACTGCTGCAGATCAGTGCCCACCAGTGCCACCTATCAGTGCCCACCAGTGCCACCTATTAGGGCTCACCAGTGCCACATATCAGTTCCACCTATCAGTGCCCATCAGTGCAACATATTAGTCCCTCTTCATCAGTGTACATAATCAGTGCCCATAAGTGCCACCCAATTAGTGCAGCCTATCAGTGCTCATCAGTGTAGCCTCATCAGCGCACATCAGTGAAGGAGAATAACCATGTGATCAGTGTTATGTCCAATCAGTGCCGCATATCGTGCCACCTATCAGTGCCCATCAGTGCAGCATATTAGTGCCTCCTCATCAGTGCCACCTAATCAGTGCCCATAAGTGCCGCCTCATCAGTGCCCATAAGTGCCACCTCATCAGTGCCCATCAGTGCAGAATATCAGTGCCCATCAGTGTAGCCTCATCAGCGCACATCAGTGAAGGAGAAAAACCATGTGATCAGCTGTGTTCAAGGTGTGCGGCAAGGAGTTCCCGATTAGCAGCATCTCCTCCCAGAGGAGACCTGGGCAGGTAATCAGGGCACTGATCATCAGTGCCCTGATTACAGGAAAGCCCCAGCAGTGCCCACCAGTGCCACCAATCAGTGCCCATCAGTGCCACCAATCAGTGCCCATAAGGGCCACCAATCAGTGCTCATAAGTGATGCCAGTTAGTGCCTCCCATCAGTGCCTGCTCATCAGTGCTGCCCATCAGTGCTGCCCATCAGTGCCCATCAGTGCTGCCTATCCGTGGCACCTATCAGTGCCCACCAGTGCTGCCCATCAGTGCCTACCACTGCTGCAGATCAGTGCCCACCAGTGCCACCTATCAGTGCTCACCAGTGCCACCTATCAGGGCTCACCAGTGCCACATATCAGTTCCACCTATCAGTGCCCATCAGTGCAACATATTAGTGCCTCTTCATCAGTGTACATAATCAGTGCCCATAAGTGCCACCCAATTAGTGCAGCCTATCAGTGCTCATCAGTGTAGCCTCATCAGCGCACATCAGTGAAGGAGAATAACCATGTGATCAGTGTTATGTCCAATCAGTGCCGCATATCGTGCCACCTATCAGTGCCCATCAGTGCAGCATATTAGTGCCTCCTCATCAGTGCCACCTAATCAGTGCCCATAAGTGCCGCCTCATCAGTGCCCATAAGTGCCACCTCATCAGTTCCCATCAGTGCAGCCTCATCAGCGCACATCAGTGAAGGCGAAAAACCATGTGATCAGCTGTGTTCAAGGTGTGTGGCAAGGAGTTCCCGATCAGCAGCATCTCCTCGCAGAGGAGACCTGGGCAGGTAATCAGGGCACTGATCATCAGTGCCCTGATTACAGGAAAGCCCCAGCAGTGCCCACCAGTGCCACCAATCAGTGCCCATAAGGGCCACCAATCAGTGATGCCAATTAGTGCCTCATATCAGTGCCCATCAATGTCTCCCATCAGTGCCCATAAGCACCACCCATCAGTGCTGCCTATCCATGCTGCCTATCGGTGGCCACCAATGCTGCCCATCAGTGCCCACCACTGCAGCCTATCGGTGCCCACCACTGCCACCTATCAGTGCACACCAGTGTCGCATATCATTGCCACCTTATAGTGCCCATCAGTACGGCATATTAGTGCCTCCTCATCAGTGCCACCTAATCAGTGCCCATAAGTGCCGCCTCATCAGTGCCCATAAGTGCCACCTCATCAGTCCCCATCAGTGCAGCATCACCAGCGCACATCAGTGAAGGAAAAAAATTACTTATTTACAAAATTTAATGACAGAAAATAAGAAAAACTTTTTGCCTTTTTTCTTTTTTTTAGTAAAAAAAAAGAAAATCCCAGAAGTGATTAAATACCACCTAAAGAAAGCTCTATTTGTGTAAAGAAAAAGATAAAAAAAAATAATTTGAGTACAGTGTTGCATGACCACGCAATTGTCATTCAAAGTGTGACAGCGCTGAAAGCTAAAAAATGGCCTGGGCAGGAAGGGGGTGAAAGTGCCCAGTATTGAGATGATTAATGCACTCTATGCATTAAGATAAAAAGCCTTCTGTGTGCACAGCCTCCCCTCAGCCCCCCTAATACTTACCTGAGCCCATCTAGATCCAGCAATGTTGCAGGAGTGTTTCAACTGCTCGGGAATCCCCTCCTCATTGGCAGAGACAGCAGCATACACCATTGGCTCCCGCTACTGTCAAAGTCAGTTGGCCAATGAGGAGAGAAAGGAGGACTGGCCACGGCTCTGTGCCTGAATGGACACAGGGAGCTGTGGCTCGGCTTGGGTGCCCCCATAGCAAGCTGCTTGTTGTGGAGGCACTCAACAGGAGGGAGGGGCCAGGAGCACTGAAGAGGGACCTGAGAAGAGAAGGATCTGGGCTGCTCTGTGCAAAACCACTGCACATGGCAGGTAAGTCTAACATGTTTGTTATTTTTAACTAAAAAAAACTAAACTTTAGTATCACTTTAAGCTTAAAATATTATAATTGTAGGATTTTCCTTGATAAAAAATAGCTGTTGTTTCTAATGATCCAGAACAGTGGTCTCCAAACTATGGCCCAGGGGCCAGATGCTGCCCATTGCTTGCCTTTATCTGGCACTTGGGGCACTATTCCTCCCACTGATACGAGACACTATTCTGGCAACGAACATCAACAATGAAGTTCCATTTCTCCCACTGACACCAACAATGGGGAATTATTCTTCCCAATGATACCAATGATTGCTCCCCCTAATACTAAATGCGATGATGTTTACTCCCACTGATGACAGGAAAATGTCCACTCCTGTTGGCCACAGTACAGCCCCTAAATTGTGAAGGACAATAAATTGGTCCTTTGTTTAGAAAGTTTGGAGACCAATGATCCAGAAGATCAGAGAAATCCTTACAAGACCTGTATTATTTATTTATTATTTATTATGGTCAAAAGAAGTGAAATAACATTTTTAAAAATGTATATTTTTTTTCTTTTTTTAATGGGGAAATTTTGCATATTAATATGTTGTATTCTCCTTTTTGGCTATCGGTGGGCTCTTTTATTATCTCCATTTCTCCTTTTGCTAAAACATAAAATGCCTGTTTGCAGAATTCACACAGTCCAAACCAATGTTTCAGTAAGGGCTGGTCTGCTTGAAAGGAGATCGCTGTGCTGTCTCTTTAGCTAACCCTCGGTACTCTCAAAATCCATTGTCATGTTTTACACAGTATGTTAATTTGTACAGCAAATATTGTATATGTATAGAAAAAAACACAACGAAAAATGTATATAATTAAAAAAAAATATGTCCCAATTATCACTGGAGTTGGAAAACCCTGAAGTAGCTATCATGAGTTTAAGTCTGACATAGGCTCTTCAATATTCATACTCACTGCTCCTTATTTATTTACTAAAGTCAAGCACAAGCTGTCAACAAAAGTAGAGTATTTTTGAACCCCCTCACTCATAAAATGAAGTTCACTTTATTATTAATCAAAACGGAATTGAGTAATATACAGTAATATATTAAAACTTTTGATTCACTTTGCTGTATCATGCAGGCACTGGAAAAAATGGCAATTATAAAAGCACCAGCTGTAGAAGGATACCACCAGAACTGTAACCTGGAAGACAGTGTTAGGTTGACATGCAGTATCTCTGCATTGGGAATACCAATATCAGCATTATCTTCATGCACTTTGACTTAAACAGAGATCAACAAGGGAAAATAAATGTAAAAAAAAAGCCTAAAAGGAGAAAGGAAATGCAGAAACCGCATCTAAAGATTAGTAGGGTGCAATATATTTTTTTGGGTTTAGATACACTTTAAAAGACATCTGCTGTGAGTGGCCTAGCGTACTTCTGCTGCAGTTTCAGGTCACATATTTGAAACTTCGGCAGCACAATGTTTCTATTCTCCCTTTCCAAACACCAGTCTGACTTAGTGAAGCACACCTAACTTTAGACTTTAGGTGCTCCTGGCTCCTCCCCCCTGCCAATTGCCCCCATAGCAAGCCGCTTGCCATGGGGGTACTCGTGCATACTTAATCCCAAACTACACTGTGTGGTTTGGGATCGACAGGTTGTGATTGACAGCAGCAGGAGCCAATGGGTTCCACTGCTTTCTCTATGTCCAGTGACGAAAGAGAGTGGAGAGAGTCACTGCTCTTGGGCACAGCGCTGGATCAAATTCAAGCTCTGGTATGTATAAGGAGGGGCTGGGGGGGGGGATCCTGTGCACAAAAGGATTTTTACCCTAATGCAGAAAATGCATTAGGGCACAGGTGTCAAATTGGCCGCCCTACAGCTGGTGCAGAACTACAAGTCCCATGAAGCATTACAAGGCTGACAACTTACAAGCATGACTCCCACAGGCAGAGGCATGATGGGACTTGTAGTTTTGCAACAGCTGGAGGGCCACCAGTTTGACACCCCTGCGATTAGGGTAAAAAACCTTTTACCTTTACAACCACTTTAAGCCCTGGTTCACACTGATGCGGGAATCATTGCATCAGCATACTGCCTAGCAATCGCACGGCGTCCATGCAATCTGCTGCGGGTGTTAATGTTTGATTGACCACCCTGAAACAGATTGCAAAACAGTGCAATTGCCAAAATCAGGTTTCAGGTGCGGGGAAAAGAAAGGGTTCCTGCACCATTTTGGTATGGCTCAAATCGCACCTCACAGACATTGCATGTGATGTGTACTGGAATGCAGTTCAATTCCTGTGCGAATCAAATGTGGCATTTTGCACGCAGCAGTGTGAACCTAGGCTAACGGGTACCAGTGGTTTATACACACATATAAACCTTATTCTCTTCTTAAAGCGGAGTTTTGCAAAAAAATTTTTTTTTAGATGTCAGCAGCTGCAAATACTGCAGCTGCTGACTTTTAAAATAAGGTCACTTACCTGTCCCGGGGTCCAGCGATGTTGGCACCCGAGACCGAACCGTCCCTCGGTCCTCGGGTGCTGCCGCCGCCATTCTCACTGAGGGAATCAGGAAGTGAAGCGTTGCGGCTTCACTGCCCGGTTCCCTACTGCGCATGCGCGAGTCGCGCTGCGCGTCTATACTGTTCCCCGTTGTGTTAACTGTGTATTTCCCACAACACAACGGGGGTGGGCAGGGAGTCTGCGGCTAGCTATACCCGGAAGTGGGTGCAGATACCTGTATTATACAGGTATCTGCACCCCCCTCCCCCCTGAAAGGTGCCAATTGTGACACCGGAGGGGGGAAGGAATCCGATGAGCGGAAGTTCCACTTTAGGGTGGAACTCCGCTTTAAACATATTTTCTAGACAAACTGACTTTGAATAAAGTGCAAAAACTAAGTGCGGTATCAATGGCAACCAATTAGAAATAATCTCACAGCTGCCTAAATTAGGAATCCAAAGGAAAGTTGATCCCTGCCTAATTTCTGCTTGGTTGTTACAAAATATTAAATACTGAATTCTTTGCAAGAAGTTATTGAACATATTCAGTAACAGACTATTTTTAAAGCCTTTTTTTGCATTCCAAAGGGACGGCATTCTCTTGATATTAAATCCTAGACTTCTTATTCAAATGACATCATTATATTCCTCTAATATACTGCAGCAGCAAATCTAATGTATCTTCTGTATTAAGTAAATGGAATGTGGGAGCATTGGCAGGAAATGTGTTTTATGTCTCATTGGCAAATAACATTTGTAATATGCACTTGCTGCTTGATAGTTAACATGCATTAACACAACGTAACTTAAGATATGCTGGGTACATTAAACCCTTGTTCACAATGCAATGTGATTTTGCTGAAAGCACTGGTTAAGAGCACAGGCTGAAAAGTAACACAAGGTCTGCATCAAAAGCAAAAGTCATCTGACAATGGAGAGGAAATGTATGGAAAATGGCTACCTCCCGGAAATCATTCTGAATCAGGATTTGATCATTTTAAACATATCTAAAACATGTTCTCAATGGAAAATAAAATATAATGGCAAGTTAATATGATAACATTCTCTGAAATGTCAAACTCAATTATACTTTTGACCAAAGTTAATTACATAATAACCTTAGGTTATCTCAGAAACCCTGCCTTTTAGAGAGTAAATGATAAAAATAGAATATTATATGCCTGCATCATGCATTTTTCATGTGTCCTTATTTAGGAAGAATCTGATCATCCCAGCTACAGTTATTGTTAATAACACAAAAGAAAAAAAAAACTGTTGCTCTTCAGAATAATAATGATGGTACATGAAGCAAGCCTTGGTTACTGCAATGTAAAATGCATGTGTCAGATATATTTGAAGCCACATCTAAAATGAGTTTTTGCTGACAATTTATAAAATATGTAGGGCCTGGATGTTATCTGTGGCATGCGTATTTTTATGAAAAAAAATCTGTATTGTTGCTCTACCATTTGAGCCATGTTGTTTTTTAATGTCCTTCCTATGGAGCCAGCAGTTTCTTTGTTATGTTTCTAATTTATCAAGGGCACCCCAGGGCTCATGGAAAGTGAACAATGCCACAGCACATAATATGATACAGCGGGATGTCAGTGTGGTCAAAATCTGGGCATGTTTGCAGGATGTGTCTATGTATCAAAAGACCTCTTACCTACTCATACCATTTCTCTTCCTTTAAACCAGCAGTTTTAGGCTTTAGGCTATTTTTCACTATTGCCTCTATTCGCCCCATTGTTTGAAATATGCTGAAATTTGCATGTACATGTGATTGACGCATTCCATTGCTATTCTTTATTGCAAAGCTTAATTCAATGACAGTCAGCCTGCCTGAAATGAGATGATTACATATGTGCTATCACTTTAGCTCACTCACTTTAGAAACCTCTTTTCACATTGATGAGGCTTTTATGACAAAATAAGCATTGTTATAATATCATGAGAACCTTGTTGTTTTTCTCAGCAGTCTGTATGGAACCAGCAGTTGGCATTGATATGTCTGTAAGGCTCCTTTCACACTTGTGTGACTTGTCCTGTGACTTGGGACTACAAAGTCACATGACAAGTTGTACCCCATGATTTCCAATGAGTACCGTTCCTATCTGTAGCGTCTACAAAATAGGGGATAGATTTATAGCATTTTTATTTATTTATTTATTTTTTACTAGTAATGGCGTCGATCTGTGATTTTTATCGGGCCTGCGACATTATGGGGGGACACATCGGACATTTTCGACACATTTTTGGGACCATTGGCATTTATACAGCGATTAGAGCAATAAAAATGCACTGATTTCTGTAAAAATGTCACTGGCAGGGAAGGGGTTAACACTAGGGGGCAATCAAGGGGTTAACTGTGTTCCCTAGTGTGTGTTTCTAACTGTAGGGGGAGGGAACTGACTAGAGGAAATGACAGATCGTGGTTCCTAGCTATTAGGAACTCACGATCTGTCTCTCCTCACAGAACAGAACAGGGATTTGTGTGTTTACACACACATGTCCTTCTGCCTCTCGTGCCCGCGATCTCTTGTCGCCGGCGGTCATCGCGACCATCGGGCACGAGCACCAGCACCCCCCACAGTGCGGGGGCGAGTGCGCCGGCTATGACGGCTCGCGGGATCGTGCCGACCTGCCGCAGTATAATGACGGCGGCTGGTTGGCAAGCGGTTAACCCATCCCTATTGCCCAACAACAAAAAAGTAAGTTTGTTTTTTCATTGTCAAAAATAAAAATACTGTCATTTTCCAGTCTACATTTTGAATCTACAATAAAACAATATTCCAAAGTGCACTGTCCTTGTACAATTTAATACATCTCATAGGAAACACAGTAAAGTGCCTTAACCTTATATATTTTGAATCTTGTTGGTGTTTACGGGGCAACCCAGATAATGTGAATACTCAGTTGCCAGTACTCATTGATGCACCCTAAGCCCTGAATACAGCTACATAATAGTGTGCCCCATTCATCAAAAGGTCTGTAATAACAACTGTTTATTGCCTTTCAGCAACCAATAAGCTTGCTCTGAAAGATGGTAGTTGGAGAAATGGATTGTTTTTCCAAAACACAGACAGTTGGAACAAAACAATATTGTGAAGAAAAAGCGTCAGTTTGTCTTAGCTGTGTCCAAATCTCAGCTAGTACTGGTCATTACAGCAGAAATTATCTATCTTTCTCCTATCTATCTATCTATCTATCTATCTATCTATCTATCTATCTATCTATCTATCTATCTATCTATCTATCATAAATTTATTTTATTTTCTTCTCATGTTGTGCAAACAGAAATTTCCTGTACTTTATTGAAGGAAAACTATGCACCTGGTGCCAAAACCGTACTAACGCGTTTTACTCTTCAAAGGGGCTTAAGCATATAATTAAGCTCTTTTAAGGAGCGAAATGCAATATGGCTGTTTTGGCAGCAGTGTAGACTGTTGGTGCATCACCTTGCTTCAATTAACTACAATTGGCTTTTATAGTGAGTGGCTCTCTCTTCTTCTTTCCGGATGCTTGAATTGCATGTGTATCACCCTCCTAGCATACGTTGCTAGGCAAATTTAGGCTCTGGCTCCTTTGGAATCAAGGGAGCAGTAATTGTTTAGTTTGGCCTGTTCAGTGTCTCAGAGGCTGGGAGTTTGTTTGCTTCCCCCTGCCTCTGGAAGAACCTTCTAGTGCTTAGGGTAGGAGATTCAAATAGCCCAGCCTGCATATTTATCGGGGTCCAGCCATTCCCCGGAAGGGATGTTTTCAGAAGGGGACAGGAGTGTGAATAAATAGTTGAATCCTTTAGAGCCGGTGCCTGCTGGCACTTTAAGGGCTTAGGAGCGCCATGGGGTCAGGGTGGGGCTTATGGTCATCTGACCACCGTGATTGGCTGTCACAGCTGTCACCTGATCAGATAGCTCCTGATCGCAAGCAGAGAATGGGAGCTTTCAGTTAGCCACCAGTAACTGTGTCGGGAGCGATATCGGCGCTATTGCATGCAAATATGCGGCCGTTCAGTGCCAAGACCCGGCTGCCGAGAGGCAGCATATTTGCATGCGCTCGGCACCTAGGGGTTAAGGCACTGGAGAGAATAGTTCCTTCTCCCCAGGAGGGTTCCAGAGGTGCAGGGGCTGCTGCTGCCAGGCAGCCCATAGATATAACAACTGCTCAGAGAGATTTCAGAGGTGCTAGGATCAAAGGCTCAAATGGACTTTGCTCAGAGAAAACTGACAAACCACACAACAAAAGAGATTTGGTCCTGAGGGGTGCAGTCTCACTCACTGGGTTGTGTTCGGAGGAAGCTGGAAGGAGGCAGCTGTCCTGAGGACTTGTAAAGTAGCGACTTCAAGTTGATCCCTGAGGCTGCCCCACAGTCTACAGCTGTAGGGCCTCAGACTGTTCATTATTAGCCATTATTGCTACTGCTAGAAAAACTATCCCCTGATTACTGGCTACTGCTGAGCATTTTGGAGTATCCCATACCCCTACCCCTCTCCTGTTACAAGTTTCTTCAAGCAATAAATCTTAAAAGGGCAACCTCTAGACTGCTTATTGGAGCAGGGGTGAATGGATTGTTGCTTGGGTAGCTGGTAGCCTTTGTACTTGTTGGGGAAGAACCAATAAATACTAGCTGCCCCTTTCCGGGGGTAATGCTACACAAGCCTTCAAAATCTCTTCTCAGTAAATTATTTACAAGACCAATGCATAAGTTATTACTGCATATGTTGGGCTCCATAAATTGCTAGTGCATTGTAAAAATATGAATAGGAACTGGAAAAGTAAACACAAGGCATAATTTGTCTAGCAGCTGAAAGGCTAGTCCAATGACTTATGCACTGTTATTTATGACACTCATAAGAACCCACAATATGCCTGACATATGTATGTAAGTTTTTTGTTGTGTTCATGCAGGATGCCTACACTATATAAGCAGGACAGCTCCTGTACTTTTATATAAACATTTGCAATACATAAGTGTTATGCACCAAGTGCAGTGGCACTGCGCTGGGCAACCTTGCCAAGTGTAGCCCCACTGCAAGACAAGGCAAAATGCCCCGTCCCCTATCAGGCCAGTTTATAATACCCCATTGTGGTGGTTTGTACTAAATTTGTATGGCATGCTGTACTTTTTTCAGCACAGCAGGGTGTAAGGGAATCCACCACCTCGCACCAAGCTGCAATCAATCGAACTTGATGAAATGTCTCTGTCATATAAATATTTTCAGTACATGGATGTGTGCCGAAAGGTGGTATGTGCCGAAATTTAAACATTGAATTTTTGCTCACATGTGATTGGATGATTGAAGTCAGACAATTTCAGCTCATTCAATTTGCATAGATTGAATTAATTCAGCTTAGCAAATTAGGGAAAATTTAACTGACTTCAATTATCCAAGCATGTACAAGCAAAAATCCTCTTTTTTTAAAGTTTTCCTGCACAATATTGGGTATTCTCTTCTGCTATGACAAATGAAACATCACTTGGAAGGCCCATTTACACTGATACATTGTGTTAACATGCATTATGCTGCACCTTAATCTGCTTTGTGTCATGACAGCCCATTCATTTGAAGGGTCTGGCAATGCACAAAAAAATGGACCTGCAGCATTTTCTGTGTGACACAGCACACTATAACACAGGGTAGTGCGTTACCATGTATTGTGGTACACTGCAGTGCAGGTGTTTTGGTGTGCAATGCTTGGCACCACACATGCGTGTTATTGTGACACACCAGTGTGGCTAGGCCCGGAAACTGAACATGCACTGCTATTTTAGTAAGTTAAAGGGGTTGTAAAGGTTTTTTTTTTTTTAAATAAAAATAACAAACATGTTATACTTACCTGCTCTGTGCAAGTGTTTTTGCACAGAGCAGCTCCAATCCTTCTGATCTGGGGTGCCCCGCCTGTGCTCCTGGCTCCTCCCCTTCACCAGGTACGGAAAGCCGCTTTCCATGGGGGCACCCGTGCAGGCTAGCTCACAAGTCCCGCTGCTGCATTCATTGGCACAGACAACGGGACTCGGCCCCGTCCCCTGCTCCAGTGTCACTGGATTTGATTGACAGCAGCTATCAATCTGTCCAATAAGGAGAGAGACAGTGGCTGAGGGCGCTGGACTCGTGCACATCGATGGATCGGATTGGGCTCAGGTAAGGAAAAGAGGGGGTCTGGGAGCAGCTGCAGCAAAGAAGGTTTTTCACCTTAACGCATAGAATGCATTAAAGTGAAAAATTTACAATCACTTTAATCCCCAAGATTTCATAGAATTATAGTAGGCTGTTAAAGCTAAAATTAATTGGCTAGCTTAGAGAATGTTACTCACTCTTAAATTAAACATGTCTAACAGAAGGGTCACAGAGAAAAACTGGTGAATAGCTTAAATAGATGATGTGGAACATTTTTGATGTTGAACAGTTTTCAATGCAGACATTGTGATTTGGCCTGAAATTGCGCAAAGAGACCAACAACACAGCTTTACTAAGGAGGTTGATCTTTAAAATACAACTTACTTTATGTCTCATACGCAACCCCTCCCAGACTTTGCAGCTCACAGTGGGAGGGTTTCAGCAACAGAGGCAGCGCTGTCAATCCAGAAAGCAGTGGGCAGAACTAGGTGTGCCCAGATGCTGACTGACAAGATACAGACTAGTAAATCAGCAGTAACAATGTTGATAGCCATGCACACTGCAACATTTTCTTATCCCACTGTAGTACAAACAGGAACAGCCTACATGAGAGTGGACACTCTGCTCTGAATTCAGAAGCAGTACAGCATTGTTGCAACACGATTATAGGAAGCTGCATTAATTGCTTCCTTGGCAGCTCAATGGGTATTTGTGGGGCTTTGAGGGAGGATTAGAGAGAAGTAAGTACAAATGGGCTTATAATTAAGTACTGCAGCACTTTAATGAGAGGCCATAGTTCTATTTTAAAGGAAGAAATTCAGCTTTAAAAAAAAAAAAGCACATTTTTTGCAGGTAAAAAAATGTGCATTTATTATTTTTTTGTATTTGGAGCCTGTAAAGCATTGCACCCACGATCAGCAGATTGTGGGTGCCATGCAGAATTCAATCAGACTTGTCAGTGTATTTGTCTGCTAATAGCTCATACGGGCAGGCAGATACACACTGACAGGAAGAGAGAATAAAAGACCATAGTGCTCAACAGCACTGTGTTAGTTTATTGAGAACTAGAAGCCGACAGCTGTAAAGGATGTTGGTACTTATAGTTTTCCAATTCACAGAACACTGTGAATGGATGATGTGGCTGGGTGGGCGGAGCCCTGCATGGCTGCGTTTTCTTCAGATAGTGCCCCCCCACTCACTGTCAAAAGTGGGGGTTGTGGGGGCTGGAGCAATTGTATCATGTTACACCCTGAATATGGGTGTAACATGTTACAAAAGGTGAACTTATCCCTAAAGCTTTAGGGAGATGGTCTTAAAAGAAGCACTTTTAAATAGGGCCCAGCAGGTATCTTACCATTTATGAATTCATTTGTTATCTTTCCACAAAATTCTTTAAAGAGTAACTCTACTTTTGTTGAGCAAAAAACAATTGCCTCTGGGTGATCTGTGTATATTGCAGGGATTTTAAAAAACTTTGATGCAGATTCCTACCTTTTGTTCTTCTAAAGAAATAGCTGTTTGTCTGTGTCCGTGTGCAAAATGAATCTAATGAGAGTGATTTTATAATTCTCAGTCAGAGAATGCACTTGCAAGGATCCAATGAGTGGCAGGGTCGGTCTGCATCTCTTTAGATTTGAATTCCCTTTGGGAAAATCAGTGAGCCAATCACACAAGCAGGAAAGTTCTAGGGCAATGTTCTGTACACCATCAGTGTACAGAACGCCCCCAGGCGTTCTGTACAAATCACAGTGCTGCAGATTGAAAAGAAAAGGTCATTTTAAAATTACATTTTAAATTACATTAGGACTTATGTAGCAATAATATAATATATAATAATATATAGGTGTAGTGGTTAGCACTTTTGCCTAGCAGCAAAAGGGTCGCTGGTTCAAATCATGACCACAACACTACCTGCCTGAAGTTCTCCCTCTGCCTGCGTGGGTTTCCTCTGGGTACTCTTACACTCCAAAGACATGTTGGTAGGTTAATTAGTTCCTGTCTAAATTGGCCCTAGTATGTGTAGGTATGAATGTGAGTTAGGGACTCTAGATTGAAAGCTACACAAAATCACACCACTCTGAACAGAAAAGTCAAATGATGAGATGGACAGTGGCATAACTAGTCCAGGTCCTCTGGCCCAGGATGTCCCGTCCACATCTGGAAACGAACCACAAATGTACATAGAAGAGCCGGCACCATTGGAAATTCAGTCTTCAATTTTATTGTTGTCTTATGACCACGATTAAAAGAACACAAGATGCGTTTCGGCTGTGAACAAGGCCTGCGTGTTGGAACAGAGAATCTTCGGCTTGGCGGCACACCCACACAGAAAGTAAAGTATAAAGTCTTTATTAAAGCATAAATATTAAAAGCACTAGATGGGTACAGGCAGGGGAAATGCAGGTAGGTTGACGCGTTTCACACTATAGAAGTGCTTTGTCAAAAATTTTATTATTTTTATTTTTTTTTTCTTGTGAAAGTAGAGTTACACTTTTTAAAATATTATGTGCTAATCTAAGCTTTGCCCAATTCACCAGCTTCTGCTTTATTCACAAATTCATTTTCACAGTGATCCTTTTATATCACGTTGATGTATTTCACCCAGAATACCACCTTATTTCTAAGCCATTAAAACAGAACAAGTATGCAGATCAGAAGATGTGATTACAGATGCTGCATATTTTTCTGGGTCAGTGACCCAAAGAATTGAAGACAGAGGGTTAACACGAAAGTCATACAACAGCCTTTCGAAGGCTGGCAAACGATGTCTGCTATGACATCAAGTATTAACAAAAGGAATAGGCAATAAAAGACAACGCTATTTACAGCAAGCTACAGAGTTGCTCTTGAAGAGACAGAAAAGATTTATAAGCTTCCAAACAGGGTACCATATAAATGCCCTGAGGGTGCCCCAATTCTGTGTACAATTCAGCAATTTCAATGTGCTCTGGTGCACGGAGCTGACACTATGGAACAGATCTCTCTCCTTTTGTACAAACAGAATTTAGCAGAAAATAGTTGAGACCTTTCATTTTAATGAGCTAAACTTTCTAAACAACTTGCTGAGTGTCTCCAGTGATGTACGTCAGTTTGATGTGCGCCTTCTTTTCACCACTCAAGGTCTCAGAATCGTTCACGCCCTCATTGCCTGCCCTGAGCCCCGAATGCACTTCTTCCAAAACAAGATGCATTTTTCATTGCCCTGACAGCCAATGGTGTAGTGGAGTGCTCATGGGCTTTGGTTTTTTGCTGTAATTGCCAGCAGATCTCCACAATCGCCTCTAATGTACTCTTATTCTCATTTATTTGCAGTTGTAATTAGGAGGCAGCGTTGCCAGCTCTCGCATATCAATGCCTTCCATTATCCAATCACTGCAAGCTGGTGATACAAACACAGATGGGAGGTAATGGAGCTGTGGTGTGATATTAGTGAGAATATAGATCAATCTCACAAAAATACAATACACAAACACAATACTTAACCCCAGCAATGCCTTCCTTTGTAACACAAAATGGCACAAAATTCTTTTTACACTAAACTATATAATACAGTGACTTGACAAAAGCAACCTTAACCCAGGCACTTTGCTATTATTTGCATCCTCAGTGAACAAAACAAAGACTCAATGCGTATTCAGAAAACCAAGTGTTTAGAATGCAATGGCAATCTTTCTCAAGGATACTCAGAGTGATTATTGTACCTTTAGCGGCTTTTACTATCCAACCACATACCAGTCAGGACTCCAGGGGATGAAGATGCAGGATTTTTTAGGATTAGTTTTTCCCCTTGGCATGTTGGGCAACCTATCCTGTAGATATAGATTATTACTTGTTGCTCTTTGACTCTCCTCTCAATCAACTCTCTGTATTGTTTGCAACTATTAGGAATATGCTGTCATCTGTCTGGGATGACTGAAGTTATACATATGCAATTTGTCGTCATTCAAGTTAATTGGGTAAGTGGCTTTCTTTGTGTGGACTCTTCCTTCTCCCAACCTCATGGTGGAACATTGTCTGAAAAGAGAGTAGAAGAGGAGGTCCATTGTCATAAGGCCGGAGGAAAGTATGTGCCAGACGGCAGGGAATGCTGACAGGCAAACACACGGAGGATACACAGCCCAGCACATGCATAACATTACATGAAGAAATGCTGTTGTATCTGGCACCAAACCGTCAGTAGCAGATCACTGCCTGTGCCAGCTTGCCTTCTTCCCATAGTCTTGGTGTCATCTTTTCTCTGGGTAAGCAACGCACATGCAGCACACCCACCCAGACCTGACCACCTTGTTCCATTGCTCTATGGTCTAGTTCTGATGTTCCTGTTACCACTGTAGGAGCTTTTGGCTTTAGACAAGGGACAGCATGAGCGTCCTAACTGATCTGTGGCTATGCAGCCCCATATGCAACAAACTGTGACACCTTTCTACTGGAACCAGTATTAACTTTTTCAGCAATTTGAGCTACAATAGCTCTTCTATCGGATCAGATTACTCATGCCAGCTTTCGCTCCCCATTTGCATCAATGTGCCTTGGCCGCTCATGATCCTGTCACTGGTTCACTGGTTTTCTTTCCTTGGACCACTTTTGGTAGGTCATGACCACGCAGACCGGGAACATTCCACAAGAGCTCCAGTTTTGGAGTTGCTCTGACCCGGTCATCTAGGGATAACATGTTTACTTGCTGCCTAATATATCCCCCATTCTTTCAGATGCCATTGTAAAGAGACAATCAGTGATATTCACTTTACTTATCGGTAGTCATTTTTTTATGGTTGATTGGTGTATACCTGTATATGCAGTATATACAAGCACCAGGAAAAGATCAAAAAAGCCCCCCCCCCTTCTCCCTCTCTCCTTATTACAGCATTCTCCCCCTCTTCCATACAAATTCCTCACTCTGCCCCCAGTACACAGAGCCCTCCTCTTCCCTCTCTCCCCTTGTACATAGCTCATTCCTCTCCCGTAGAACACAGAGCCCATAGTACACAGTACATAGATCCCTCCAGTACACAGAGCCCCCCAATACTCAGAGACCCCTAGCACTCAGAGATCCCCAATACACAGAGCACCCCTCCAGAACTCAGACCTCCACCCCCAGTACACAAAGCCTACTTGCTCCAGTCCAACCTCCCTCCTTGCCCCCGGTGGAGCCAGTTATGCAGTTCTGTAGGGCAAAGCTGCTCCTCCTGTCACTTATAAACAGTGAATCTGGCATTGGAAACTGCTTCTGTGTTTACAAGTGACGGCAGCCAGTGGGGAACACAGGGCTAGCGCTGGAGGTGGTGGTACACAGTACTGCCTCACTCCGGACAAAAAAACCTTTGCAGTCATTCATGTCAGTGAGAGGCAGGGACAATGGAGCGCCCAGTGTACCCCTGATCCTCCATAGGCATATAGCCAGCTATATGCAACATTAAGCGTGCTCCATTCCATCTGCCTTACTCTCAATACAAAAATAAAGAGGGATGCAATATCCATACTTTGCAAATTTAGTTCACTTAATAATCCAAAATGTCCAACTATTCTATGTAGGCTTAGCAACAACAGTTTTGAGTGACTCCCACTGTAGAGCAAGCTAAAGTTCCACTGCTTCCAAAGGGGGCATAATGGAGTTTGGGGACCACTGCCTGAATTCATCCTACATTTCACCAGATCTGTTTTCACATTTGTTCTGTGTATCCTTACTACAGCACAAAAGATGGTGAAAAATATCACTCTCCCAATGTATAACAATAAAAAACAAAGGAAAACTATCATCTTTATATGGTTTTTGAATGAGGATACCTGTGCCAAGATCCATAGTAGAAAAGTTAACCTCAAAAGCATCATCCATAAAACATAGACCCTTTATTGCAGCAGAGGCTATATATTTCAGAGAGGATATAAAAGAATGACAACACAAGACTTTAAAGGATACGATACAGGGTGAACCAATGTAAATCAATCACCCCATACCTATACTCTTGAATGACCCACACACATATCCATTAAATCAAACAAATTAGATAACATTATAAATGATACAACATTAGTGGATGAAACAATAGCTATACATAGAAAACAATAAATAGTCTGCAGCATTCTAATAGTACCTAAGTAAGGGAGCCCCGTGAGAACGCTTACCGGAAACAGGCAATAGAGAAATATGATATAGATGTCAGCCTGAAATTGTACATACATGAAATTCCTCTTATCCAAATTACAGAAGAACAGTATATCTTGTATTAATTTACACTATACATCTGTGCATGATGACATTTTATCCAGCATATTTTTGCAAATTCCTACCCCTGATCACACTTTAATGTCCCTGACGCCATAATAGGGCCATACACAAGATTAGTTTGAATGAAAGATATTACAGAAGGAAAACAAAATATCTGAAGGACAACCATGCACAGCAGTGACATCAAAGATTGGTGTTGCTGGAAGGCCAAGACACACAGTCAGCAATAATTAAAGCTCAACTCTGGTAACAAAAATTCTCTTAAAATATATTCCCTAAAGCGGTAATAATGTCCACTATATATTTTTTTCTTTTAGGGGTCCTCTGCAGGTATATGTTGTAATGTGCTAGCATGCACAGCATATTAGCACAATATGGCAGACTTACCTGCGAAAGAAACCCTTTACAGACTGCCTGCAAAAACTACAGGAGGAGGTGGATACAAAACCAGTCACTCTGCACAAGAAGATAGAGGCAAAGTATCACATTGAATTACGGCACAGATCTGGAAGGAATACACAAATCACACCAAAAATTCAAGCAAAAATACACATGCTTCTTGTATTTACACAATATTTGCTCATGGAAGTTCTTGCTTAATGATAGAGGAGCTTTCATTAATTTTCTGCATTCTGACATAACCACATCTGCCTTGGGATCCTCTATAAATTGTTTCTTAGCATAGAGAGGTTTTTAATGATTTCCTGTCCACTCATAATTTATTAATCAGATGAAATCTTTTTTCTGTTTATTTTTGTTTATTTTACTGCCTGGAATTCTTACCCAGAGCAACAGAGATTAGAAAAATGGTGACGGAGACGTGGCCCCATAGCCCACAAAACCTGAACACAATACCCTCATTATTAAAAGTAATAATATCAATATTTTTTTGCACTAGTACAAATTCAGCTATGTTATTAACCCGATCAAGAATGTGGATGTATATGATTACATAAAATACATTGTGGACAATTCAACACGTTTTATTTTTTATTTTTTGGTCTTAAAGGTTAAAACTACCATAAATATATTTTTCATTATTAAATCAGATTGTGGTGTTGAAACAAACCACAAGTTTTAATAACAGGGTTAAGGTGTCATCTACTAATGACAGACAATGACATACAAGCATATTTCAAGTAGAAAACAATCAAAGGTGAGAAAAGCAGTTTGATAACAGAAAAATAAAAATTGGAAAGTACAATAAGGGGGATATAAAAGAAGGAAGGCAATAAATGAATAAAAGGTGTAAAATCTTTACATAACATCTCTCAACTGTAAAAGTAATGTATGCATTATTTATATATAGTTTCACTTACTCTCCCTACAAACACAAACTAACAGCTCTCCATTCTTCAGTACTTGCCAACACAAAAACGACATGACCCAAGTGGAATACAACGGCTTATCATGTAAGGGAAAGAGCAGGTTAGTCCTCACAGCAACATGGGGTGTGTGAGAGAGCGAGTAGGTACACAAATTCGACAGCACAAATTTCTGTAGATGCATTTGGTAGTAGGGCCCCATTCATATGGGTGGTGAAGGGGTGAAAACAGGTGAATGAGCTATGTTTTTACTGCCCACTGACAATTTAACATTGCTGGAGTTTATGTCTGAATACATCGCCGTGGTTGCATTTGGGGGGCGCTGCAAATTTTATATAGCATGTCAGTTCTGGCAGGAGGAACAACCACCATATGCACCCCATCCAAGTGAATGGGGCTGTGCAGCAACCACAATTCAAGAACATCTAATTCAGGTGGCACAATCCCCAATCCCCCCCAAAAAAGTACAAAAAAAAATAACAGGCATCCAGGAGGTATCATGGCACATTCAAGCTCACTATCAGCTAGCTCTGAAAGTGATCCAACGCAGATCATTTTTTTAGAGCTGTCAAAAAGCAGTCGCCCTTGTGAATGGGGCTTAAAGCCTAAGCTTAGCCTAAATTAAAATTAGAGCAATCCGCACAAGGTCTATAACTTACAGTTAGGCTGGCCATACATTATACAATTTTCATTTAGATATACCAAAAACATATACAATATGAGGTCAAACCTAGACACTTTCAATTGTATGCAATCAGACAGGCCCTTGCACTACATAGTTGAAGGTAAAGCTAAAGGAAATTGAACAAGAAAACTGTACAATGTATGACCAGCCTTAGTGTGATTTGATCCTTGTGCTGATTCTTTGTTACTTAGTAGAAATTTCTATTTCTCTATCCCTTGCCCCCAGCTGCCATAATCTTCTGGTGTGGTGGGGGTTTAAACAGCTAAGGTATCTGTCAGGAGCTCTCATCAAGGGCACTCAACTATACCCGCCTTTTCCTGCCCAATCCACCAATTACAGAAGCCGTATGACAGCTTCTGTGAATGACATAGGGTCTACGAATGGATAAAGAGAAGCTATTATTCATTTACCAGTTCTCTATTTTCAGAGATCCTATGTCATTTATAGGATTCCTGTGAATGACATGCTAAAAAAAAGGCAATGAAATGCCAGAAAAAGTTTGTAAGTCTCTTCTTTAGTCTTCCTAAAAATGCTATATATATATATATATATATATATATATATATATATATATATAAAATTGTTATGTGATGGTCTTGTACCATGAGCATTTACAGCAGAAAGATCTGAAGTACATTTCTGTGCCAAACTGACATTTGGCTTCAATTGGCTGACTTTCTTGAAGTTCAGGCAGTCATTTTCAATATTCATTTTCAGTAAGAAAAGTGTTTTTTACACAGAAGAATTTAGGAAAAAGATGGTATGTGGCCATCAGAAGAAAATAAGGTTTAGTAGAGTTTTTTTAAAAGTCACTTTTATAAAAGGAGGTTTCTAATCCTGCCTAGGGAAGTCAGCCGGCAACCCCATGATTCTTTTCAATTTATCATATAAGACACTGTGAATAAATCTACTACTTGAGATTGTTTATATAGGCCAGGTGTTAGAACATGGGCATTTGAACTGTAAAGCTGAAATCCCAACTTCAACATACCCAGATGAACAATGTGCAGGGAGTCGAGGGTATAACAGAAAATGGAAACCTAATAATAATAATAATAATTTTTAAGGGGTATTCTTGCCTTACAAACAGGCAAACTCCCACCAACCCAACCCCCTCCCCCCATCCTCCATCTTAATGAGACCTGTGCCTTTATAAGGCTAAAGTTGATCACAAACTAGAAGAACTTGATGAAAAAAATGTTCATTTTTAGAAGGTTCATTCGATTTTCTAATCATTATGCCCCGTACACACGGTCGGATTTTCCGATGGAAAATGTCCGATCGGAGCGTGTTGTCGGAAATTCCGACCGTGTGTGGGCTCCATCGGACATTTTCTATCGGATTTTCCGACACACAAAGTTGGAGAGCAGGAGATAAAACTTTCCGACAACAAAATCCGTTGTCGGAAATTCCGATCGTGTGTACACAAATCCAACGGACAAAGTGCCACGCATGCTCAGAATAAATAAAGAGATGAAAGCTATTGGCCACTGCCCCGTTTATAGTCCAGACGTACGTGTTTTACGTCACCGCGATTAAAACGATCGGATTTTCCGACAACTTTGTGTGACCGTGTGTATGCAAGACAAGTTTGAGCCAACATCCGTCGGAAAAAATCCTAGGATTTTGTTGTCGGAATGTCCGAACAAAGTCCGACCGTGTGTACGGGGCATAAGTGGGGTGAAATTGACGTTTTTGACCACCATGACAAGAATATTCAAAGGAGCACGATGGAATTTTTTTTTGAACAAATTTCTAACAGTGAATGTTTTTTTTTTCTTTCACCTGATAAAGTCCATTAATTAAAAAAGCAATTGTTAAAAAAAATGAACATGTTCCTCTGCCTACCTGGTAATAGTTAGATAAACTGGAACAAAATGTTGAAATGGAAATTTTTTTTGTGCATGTGACTTCTCTGTCAAGTATAAGGCCTCATGCACACTGGACGTTATAAAAACTCCAGTAGTGTTAGCTGTAGAAAGCTGTAGCTTTAGAATGAGTTTTGCAGTAGGGTTTTTCAGTGTTTTTTTGCGTATTTTTAGCTGTAGTATTTTTTAGCTTTTTTTACCAAAACTATACTTCCACAAAAGCTTATGGCTCAAAAGTGCTTATAAACGCTGAATAGCCGCATTTTGAGCATTTTTAAGCTTTTATCAGAGTTAGAGCTTTTTTACAGCTAAAAAACTACTTAAAAAACACTAGTTCTGTGTTTTTTTTCAGCCAGAAAACGCCCCTGCGAAAAAAACACTGATAACAGCCCATGTGTGCATGTCCATAGGATAACATGCTGTGGAGTTTATTGGCTGCAGAAAAAAACGTCTGAAGCCAAAAACTGCAGCTGTAAAAATGTACAGTGTGCATGAGGCCTAACAGAGAGGCATCCACTTTCTGTAAACAACAGTAAGATCCCTATCTAGTTGTTGTGTGGAGTGCTTTGTGGCCATAAAAGATAGAATGGTCCTAAATGACAGTGTATCATTATGGTCATGGCATAGTAAGAGATTTCACTGCTTGGGGGACACATGTTCTTTACAAAGAAGTCCCACACATGATTACTGTTATAAAGGGCATTTTATAGAAAAATACATTTTGTTTTCTTTTTATAATGTGTGTATTAACACAACGTTCTCATTTCATTCATTAGCTCCATTTTAATTGTTTATTTTGAAGGTTAATTTTACAGATTTTACATTTTCCCCCGATGAAGCAATTGTAATGGTAAAACATGTTGGGATTTGGATTATACCTTACTAACTTTTTTTTATTGCTTCTGCTCATCTAGGCAGCTGGAAGTTTGGACAGCCAAATAATTGGCCTTCATTTTTTTTTTTTTTTTTCTACACAAAGTTTACCCACTTTTTGGCAAAGAGTCGATTTTCCAAATCCAGCATCATGCAAGATTTACCCATGTGAAAATTTCATTGAACGGGATTTGCCCAATAGTTGTTTAATGGGAAAGTGCATTCCCCTGATGAAGCAATTGTAATGGTGAAACATGTTGGGATTTGGACTGTACCTCACTAACTTTTTTATTGTTTTTGCACATTATAGGGGGAGATAAAAGACTATGGGATTTATTTAAAAATGATCCTACATTGCCTTACTGTAATATTCATCCTATTTAGCACTCAGTAAATGTTGATGCATTTCAAAATTCACCCAGCATCTGCCCATTTTTTACCTTGAACAATACTATTATCAAGTAGAATCAATGGACACTATGGGAATTTTTTCACCGTGTTTGAAGAAGTTTGAAATTTGAAGGAGTTGATATTTGTGTCAAGTTGGGACTTTGTTTTGTATTGATGAACAGTATATTGCAAAGTGATTTTATAACCTATTACGTGTTAGTGGTTTGCTTATGTGCTGCATCATTGGTTTCTATAGAATATTGGGCTACATATAAAAAAAAAAAAAGTTTTGGTTTTACCAGTAGGGAGACGTATGCTTACTTTTCATGCTTATTTATTAAATCATCCTTTATCACTATTGTGTTTAACTTATGTACTTTTATAATCAACTTCAGTCTACCAAGCAGTCCAAAAAGTACAAAAGGCGTGTCCAGACATTGTCCACAAAGAGAATGAAGAGGCTAAATATTATTGTCATTTTATTACAGAATTTATACAGCACCAACAGCACCTTACTAAATGAAGGGAATCGGTACAGGTACAATGCCATTTAGTACAAGAGCTGACAATATAAAAGAATATAACATCAGTCTTCATTATAACAACAGTCAAAGATAATTGGGGTTTTTGTTTCTCTTCAAATCCCTTTAAAATCTTATTTAAAGTGTATTTTTTTGCTATGATATCACTCTACAAGAATTATCCTAAATCTATAAAGGTGACCTCCAAGGCTTGGCAATGGCCTGCTTTTCTGGCAAGGAAAAACAGACTGGCAGCATTCCTTGCTCTTGTCCATCGATGGCCTAAGATTTTTTAACAGAGTCATTTCCTGATGGTTACAATTTTAACTCACAGTTTATTGTGTTAGATCATAATCTGTACAGGAATGAAATAAGTAACAGGTACTGATAAAAGTGCTCAAGATCTAGATGATTTGTTAGCTTTTATCTATAAATCACACTACAATCTAGGCATTACAAAACATGATGAGGATGTTACAGATACACACAAATACAGTATGTATTAAATATGCAATAGCAGGATTTATACCAACTTAAGACCACTTCTAAACTGACAAATAAATTGGCAGAAAACATAAGTAAACATTGTTATGAAAAAATGTGGTCAAGACAGAGAAATCACTAACTCAGTTTGTAATGCAGAAGTGAAAAGCAGGCAGCTGGAAGTTTAGACAGCCAAATAATTAGCCTTCAAAACAAGTTAGATTCTTTGTTAATTTGCCAACAATTGTTTGTAAATAAATTCAGCAATTTTGGAGACTATAATTGTTGCCATAATGTCAATCGTTCGAAAGCAGGGGAAGTGTTATATGCACGGTATACTATGCCAGATCCTTGAGCCTTTTTATTTACGGTGGCTTTTCCATGTTTATAGTCAAGTGTGAAATATTTATTTCCTTCGGAGAAACGCACACGTCTCCCTGCCGACCTGTTTAGAGGAAAAAAATTAGAGAGGAAAGTGTTATGGTGGGGGGAGGCTACCTGCATTTAACATCTATGTTAAAGTGTATCTGATCATTTCTGGTCTGATGATAAAAATCCAATCACAAATATTGAGTTTAGTTATGACACCAAAGTGGGATTACACTGCATAAGGGACACTTTACTGTTAGAGCAGTAAGGATGTGGAACTCTCTTCCACAGTTGGTGGTGTCAGCAAGGAATGCAACTATATAACTAAGTAGCGATGTGGGACTATAAACACATACTCTTGATGCATTTCCGATTAACTAATGGATTAAACTCCTTTGTTTCTTTGTTATAGTGGGTAGAATGGTAATATGCAGTCATTGGAGAACTAACAATCTTCCTATCAAGGAATGGGTTTCCAAACTTACCCACCTGCAATGCATAGAGGAGCTGACAGTCTGACTTTGAGACTAATTTGAACTATATTTATCTACTTTGAGCATTTGGATTCACTACAAGAGCTCGGACCACTTTAGAAGCCAATTATGAGACAATGGACCATCAACCAATAGGATTCATGCAAAAGTTGCTACTCTCAGTGGCTACTTAACACTCTTCCCTACCCTTCTCTTCCTTACCCACTCCTTCCTTTTTTTCATCCTGTCTGTTAATGTTTCTCTCTATTACTCCATAGCCTTCTCTTACCTGATCCTTACTGGGCCCATTCTCCTTGGTAACTGAACACATAACCCTACTTACTCACAGTTATATCAATGATATAACTTCCACATAAATCAATGCTTAGCATGGGTCTCTACCAGACCATACTTATCATAATAACAAAACATGAGTGATTTAGTCAAAAAATTTAATCAGATTAGTCTGACATGATCTGCCCTCAGTAAAGCCATGACTTTACTGAGGTATAAATACAGTATCTCCCAAAAGTGAGTACACCTCTCACATTTTTGAAAATATTTTATTATATCTTTTCATGTGACAACACTGAAGAAATTACACTTTGCTACAATGTAAAGTAGTGAGTGTACAGCTTGTATAACAGTAAATTTGCTGTCCCCTCAAAATAACTCAACACACAGCCATATTTTGTGTGGCCACCATTATTTTCCAGCACTGCCTTAACCCTCTTGGGCAAGGAGTTCATCAGAGCTTCACAGGTTGCCACTGGAATCCTCTTCCACTCCTCCATGATGACATCACAGAGCTGGTGGATGTTAGAGACCTTCCGTTTGAGGATGCCCCACAAATGCTCAATAGGGTTTAGGTCTGGAGACATGCTTGGACAGTCTATCACCTTTACCCTCAGCTTCTTTAGCAAGGCAGTGGTCGTCTTGGAGGTGTGTTTGGGGTCGTTATCATGTTGGAATACTGCCCTGCGGCCCAGTCTCCGAAGGGAGGGGATCATGCTTGGCTTCAGTATGTCACGGTACATGTTGCCATTCATGGTTCCCTCAATGAACTGTAGTTACCCAGTGCCTGCAGCACTCATGCAGCCCCAGACCATGACACTCCCACCACCATGCTTGACTGTAGGCAAGACACACTTGTCTTTGTACTTCTCACTTGGTTGCCGCCACACATGCTTGACACCATCTGAACCAAATAAGTTTATCTTGGTCTCATAAGACCACAGAGCATGGTTCCAGTAATCCACATCCTTAGTTTGCTTGTCTTCAGCAACTGTTCGTGGGCTTTCTTGTGCATCATCTTTAGAAGAGGCTTCCTTCTGGGATGACAGCCATGCAGACCAATTTGATGAAGTGTGCGGCGTATGGTCTGAGCACTGACAGGCTGACCCCCCACCCCTTCAACCTCTGCAGCAATGCTGGCAGCACTCATACATCTATTTCCCAAAGACAACCTCTGGATACGACGCTGAGCATGTGCACTCAACTTCTTTGGTCGACCATGGCGAGGCCTGTTCTGAGTGGAACCTGTCCTATTAAACCGCTGGATGGTCTTAGCCACCATGCTGCAGCCCAGTTTCAGGGTCTTGGCATTCTTCTTATAGCCTAGGCCATCTTTATGTAGAGCAACAATTTTTTTTTCAGATCCTCAGAGAGTTCTTTGCCATGAAGTGCCATGTTGAACTTCCAGTGATCAATATGAGAAAATGAGAGCGATAACACCAAATTTAACACACCTGCTCTCCATTCACACCTGAGACCTTGTAACACTAAGGAGTCACATGACACTGGGAGGGAAAATGGCTAATTGGGACCAATTTGGACATTTTCACTTAGGGGTGTACTCACTTTTGTTGCCAGCGGTTTAGACATTAATGCCTGTGTGTTGAGTTATTTTGAGGGGACAACAAATTTACACTGTTATACAAGCTGTACACTCACTACTTTACATTGTAGCAAAGTGTAATTTCTTCAATGTTGTCACATTTAAATATTTACCAAAATGTGAGGGGTGTACTCACTTTTGTGAGATACTGTAGTATCTAGGTGCCAAAAATAATCCAAATCTCAGTGGTTATAAAGTAACCACGCTATGCTGGTTCTGTGCTGGCATAAGTCCTTGTGGATTGGTAAAGAGAAAGAAAAAGAGGCAAGTGCACACAGTCTGGTGGTATAGCTCCATGAAACATCCTCCATATAATGTACATAAAAGACACAAGTCTGATATAGTGGATGAACTATTGGGCTATGTCTTTTATGATAATATGGGGGATTCCACTTCCAGTAAGAAACCCACTCTAGGAGTTTGTCTGGTGCTACCACAATGTGGTGAACAGAACATGTCCCAACTTGTGGGCAATCAAGAAGGAAAGACAACGTGGGAAAAGCCACCAGGAGAGTAGGGGCGGAAGAACCGCTGTAAATGGTCTGAGCTGTGCGCTGGACCACACTGGTGACAAGGACTGGAACTAAAGTCAATTATCCATATTATCATCATAAGACATAGTCCAATAGTTGGTCCTGTATATCAAATGTGTGTTCTGTTATCTACATTATATGGAGGAGGTTTCATGGAGCTATACCACTGGACTGTGTGTGCTTGCCTCTTTTTCTTTAGCTTTACTGAAGACATCAGGAATTAATATGTATATGTATATATGTCCTTTAAATACATCAAGGAGGTGAATAGGGGTTAGGAGGGCAGTATTTTTAATATGAAGTCAAGATTAATGACATGGGGACTTGACTTCAAACCAGCAGGAAGAAAGTTCAAAACTAATCTTAGAAAGTATTATTTTACTGAAAGGGTAATTGCTACTTGGAAAAGACCTCCTCCAGCAGATGTAGTGAGTCAGTCAATAGTAAGTGGGTTCAAACATGCTTGGAACAATCCTAGATCTATACTCAGACAAAATTTTTAACAACAAAAGCGATGTATACATTTAAAAAACTGGAGCAAACTCAATGGACCTCCTGGTCTTTTTCCTGCCATCACTCTTCTATGTTTCCATATTTCTAACAAGGTTATTGAAGTCCTTTCCCAACGATTGCATATACCATTGATTGCCTGATGTCTAATGTCAAATCCCAGTTTTCTGTACTGTCTCTGTACTTTGTTTTGTATGGAAATTGTTCAATAAACTTACCACTTAGAAACTAACAGAAAGTTACTTATCCCTTTGCAAATTAAATAGTCACTCACCTTGGAGTCTTATCCTAGACTACAAGTCCCATGAGACATTGCAAGACCCTGACAATCACAGGCATGACTCCTAGAGGCAGAGGCATAATAAGATTTGTAGTTTCACCACAGCTGGTGTGCCGAGGTTGCCTACCCCTGTCCTAGAGAATGAAGCAAGTAGTGCTCAACAATCCATTCATGTGTAAGCAGAATAGTTGTTTTATTCTGTTACAAATTATTGGCTATTCAAGGTCAACACAGGTTCTCTTTATTTCTGGGCATTTTGTTTAAGAAAATTAACATTCTTTACTCCTTTAGTATATCAATTTCTTCAGTTTTTGAGGAAGTAATGTTTGGCATGTCCCGCCTGCTTTTGCCCAGAAGGCCATGCTATAACCCAGTGTTTCTCAACTACAGTGCTCAAGGCGCCCCAACAGGTCATGTTTTCAGGATTTCCCTCAGATGAAACAGATGTGGTAATTACTAAGGCAGTGAAACTGATCAAATCACCTGTGCAAAATAATGGAAAGCCTGAAAACATGGCCTGTGCAAGGACCTTGAGGACTGAAGTTGAGCAACACTGCAATAACCTATAGTTATATAATAGTATTATAGAGTACTCTAGGATGCCATCAGTGTAACTCCAGTAGTATCTTTCAGTGTTTTTCAATGAAGAGGTAGATTTGCTACATGCAGAAAAAGTGGTTAAAAACATGGTTTTATTGATCCTCTCAGTATTTTACTTTCCTATACCAAAAGCCATGCAGAACACATCCTCAAAGAATTCAGCAAAATGCAGTCATTCCTCTGTACTACCCCAACTGAATGCAGACAAGCAGCACACTTCAGTGGTGCCCTTGTACATTTGTAAAAGTCTGTATGCCTAAATCCTCAAATATAATGCAACAAAACGGTTCCAATAAAGTTTAAAATGCAGCTTGAAATAATAAAAAGCACAAAAACTACACAAGGTGATTAGTGGCTGGCAGGGCCTGATGGGACTTCATATTATTTGCCAGCTAAAAACTACAGATTGCTCATGATTGCAGTAATATCTTTGTTACACAGTTTTTTGGCACCAATTGAGTTTAATAATTACACTACAGACCATCAAAAATCTCACTAGGTCACCAGTCAAAACCACAGACAGTTTTCTTATAAAGTACAGTAGCCACTTGCATTGTAAGTGGAATAGACAATGTGATCTCTGGAGCACCCCACAAACTCTGCAAATCATCCAATTGCAAGAATGTCTCCCATGTAGCTCTGACATGCAGTGCAAATTCATGCTAATCTGTGTCTGTAATTAATCTCAGTTCCAGGCATCTTTCCAACAAATATTTATTTATATGAAAATCAGACAGAGGAAAACACTTAATGTAGCCTCTTGAGATCATGCCCTACTCCTGGTCTCTGGAGATCTTCAAATGTAAGCACAGTGCTTCCAGCATCCTAAGATCAGAGTTCCTTTGCTGAATTGCGAGATAAGGCTCTCATTGCTTCATGAGAATTGACGGAGTCCCTATACTACAGAGCTCTGTGTCTATATAACCCTACTGCTAGTTTCATTGACACATGTGATTGCCACTTCCCAGGATCTGTGCTACACATTTGAAATCTCTGATCATTTTCTTGTACTATTCATGAAACTTGACAAAACCCATTGCTGTGAATCTTTAGTCTAATGTCTCAATGTTAGCCTTGTGGGAATATAACAAAAGTAGTAAACCGTCCTACAGCTCATACAATCATTTTTGGAAGTAGAATTTTCTGTTATGGTCTTCTTAGTCATGATTTTTATTTCATAGTAAGCTTTTTTTTTTATTTTAACAATATATCTACACTGGAAAAAAAGGAAAAAAACTATTCTCAGGAACACGTATATAACCTTTTCACTTAAAGAAAAAAAATAAATGAGAATGAAAATAAAACAGAAAGAGAGAGAGAAGTAGAGGAGGATCTGGCTAGCGGGGAACTGGAATCAAATTACTATTCCAATAATTTCTAAAGAGATTAGAAAAGAATAATCTTAAAAGAAAATAATCTCTTGGAGAAAATTTGGCTTGAAGAAATTACAATCAGAGTCAGCAATAACAGTACAGAAAGAATTAACCTATTTGCCCCAAATCACATAGAGATTTGTGGGGCAGCCTGTGGTTTATAAGCCGTTGTATATAGAGGTAGGGCCAATATTATAAAGTTTAGTTTGCAATATAAGGAAAGCTCTAATTTATTTAAAAAGACTCTGTCACACCTCTAAAAATCTAGCTAGCTGCCCCCTTGCAATAGAAGAAGCTGAATGCTTACCTCTCCAGTGAGTGGTGAGTGAAATCTTTGCTGTCTTCATGAGCTCAGGGCACCTTTCCTCGTTGGCACTTATGGGTGTGTCAGATAATGTGTTTTTTGCTGGGTGCCGTGGTACTCCCACCTGTGGCTTAAGCAAGGTTTTTGATTTTGTGCAGTAGAGTCCAGTTCATTCGTAAAGTAAGTCTATTCAGAGATTTCAAACTCACTGGTGCTCCTTTACAACGCAATAAGGCTTTCAGTTAGAAACAGAAAATTTTACACCCCTTCTGTTTTTTGTTTTTCGCCAAATACGTATTCAATTAAGTTGTGGACCAACGTAATCTGTTTCCGCAGCAGTAAATCACCAGTAATCCCAGTTACGTTTATGCCTGTCCATTTGAGTGGAAGTCCATCACAGTTGATGAATTTAAAATCTTTCTTGGCCTTAGCCTAAAAATGGGTCTTTTTTTAAAAAAAAACTGCTGTCCTATTAGTCCATACACTCCATTTACCATATGCCATAGTGTTATTCAGTTACGACCAGGACACCCTATAAGATAATAATGAGATTCCTGCATTCCCTACTCCCTGCGCCCTCCACAAAGTCAACCCGAGTAATACAGGCTTAATAAATTGAAACTACTTATCAATTTGTTTTCCCTAAAAGTTTCTTAAATTCATACTCCAAATAAAAAATATCTGTGTTGAAGATCCCCTCATACAGTACATTTTAGGTAGACTGGGCATTACACAATATCTCCCCAGTGAATGTGCCAGATACATGGTGAAGTTATATGAACTTTGTGAGAGGGCCACAGGGTACACATATGACTTTCATGTTTATGAAGGAAAAGATAGCCACCTGGAGCCCCCTGGATTCCCACATAATATGGGTAGCAGGGGAAAAGTAGCATGGGACTTTATGTTACCCTTGTTCCATCAGGGATACCACCTCTATGTGGACAATTTCTATACTAGCCTGACACTTTCCTGACACCTTTTTCGTAGTAAACTGTAGCTTGTGGTACAATGTGACCAAATTGCAAGGGCTTTCCACAAAGCCTGGTTACCACAAATCTGAAAAGGATGGAGTCAGTAAGTTTGCACAGTAAGGAAATTTTGACCCTTAAATGGAAGGAGAAGTGGGATGTCTGGGTTGTTTCCTCCATCCACCAAAAAACATCAGTGGAAATCCAAGAAAGGCACGGGCTAGTGCAAAAACCTCTTTGTATACATGAATACAATCAGTTCATACAAGGTGTATATTTAAATGACCAAATAATGAAGCCCTACATGGCAGCCATAAGATCCATTCACTGGTACAAAAAGTGATCATCTTACTATTCCAATTGGCCATTTACTACTCTTTTACCATCTACAAGACTACATGAAGACATGGCTCTTTTCTAAACTACCAAGAAGAGATTGTAAGAGAATGTATTTACCAGCAAGGCCCTGCACCTGAAAACCTTCATTCTGATGCAGTCAGCAGGCTGCATGAGAAACAGTTCCCTGATATTCTCCCTTGTAGGAGGCAAGGCTGAACACCCCCCAAAAAATTCCATGTATGCTCCAAATATGGAATAAGGCATGATGCACACGCCTATTGTCCTAACTGTCCATTACAACCTAGTCTCTGCATAATGAACTCCTTCAGTCGCTACCATACCTCACTACAATATTAGTGAAGGTATGGTGAAGGTGTTTCTCTTATGTCTCTGACTACCTGCAATTTGCCTGTATTTAATGTCCTGTGGAATGACCATTTGTCTGTTTTCTCAACCACATTTCTGCCTGCTGCCTGGGCTGATCATTTATCTGCATACTGACCACATGTCTGCCTTCTGCCAGAACTGACTCTGACCTTGTTATCATCCACATTTCTGGCTGCCACTTTGACGAATCCTTTACCTGTATACCGACCACATCTCTACCTTCTGCCTGAACTGACCCTGACCTGTTTATCAATCATGTTTCTGGCTGCCACATGGATTAATAGTTGAGGCTATTTGCTAACTGTGTCTCTGCCTGTACTGACCCTGGCCTGTTTATCAACTATGTTTCTGCCTGCTCCCTGGACCAATCCTTTCCCTGTTTCCTGACCATGTTTCTGGTTGCCACCTTGACTGAACTTTTACCTGCATACCAACCACATCTCTGCCTTCTGCCTGAACTGACCCTTGCCTGTTTATCAATCATGTTTCTGGCTGCCACCTGGACTGATCCTTTGCTTGTATACTGACCATGTGTCTATCCTGTTATTTGACTATGTTTTTGCCTGCCGCCTAGACCAGTGCTTTGGCTATTTGCTGACCATGTCTCTACCTGCTGCCTGTACTGACCCTGGCCTGTTTATCAACCATGTGTCTGCCTGCTGCCTGGACCAATCCTTTGCTTGTTTGCTGACCATGTCTCTGCCTGCCACCAGTACTGACCAATCTGCACGTTCTCACTGACTACATTACTACTAGACACTGGATCTACTCATTCTCTGTGGACAAAAGGACTACTGGAACCATAGGTATTCTTTTGTTCACCCTTTGTTCAGCCTCTTGTACTTTCTAAACTTCCTGTACGTAGTTCCAAACTTTGAAAAGATCTTACACATGTGGTATCTCCATGCTCAGATTGTGTCTTAGGATGTAATTCTAAGTATGTCTATGCTGGGTATTATAAATATCCTATTTATTGACAACTTTGTGTAATTAAAAAAAAAAAAAAAACATTTTCTTTCCACATTTTCCAAAAACTTGTGGCAAAAACATAACATTTCCAAAAAACTCTCTATGGCTTTTAGAAAATATGTTGGGGTGCTTGCTTTCCAAAATGTGGTCAATTGTGGGTGTTTCCACTGTCCCAGTGCTCCATGGCCTCACAAAATTTGATAGGAAATCAAGAAATTAAATGCATAATTTATGCCTCTAGAAAGCCTTAAGGTATTCCTTGGAGTTAGGGACTCTCTTTGTGGTTAGGCTGAGAAAAAGTCTCACATGTGGTATCTTAATACTCGGGAGAAGCAGCAGAATATGCTTTGGGGTGTCATTCTAAGTATGCCTATGCTAATATCGTATTAATTGACAACTTTGTGTTAAAAAATACATTTTCATTGTCTCTCCACATTTTCCAAAAACCTGAAAAAATTTAATTTTCAAGACGCATTATGCCTCTTAGAACATTGGGATGTTTTCATTATGCTATAGGGCCTCCCACAATGTGATAGGTAGTCAGGACATTAGTTGCATAATTCATGCCTCTAGAAAGCCCTAAGGTGCTCCTTGGACTTTGGACCTCTCTATGTGGCTAGGCTGTGAAAAAGTCTCACACATGTGGTCTCACCATAGTTGGGAGGAGTAGCAGAATGTGTTTTGGGGTGTAACTGTAAGTATGCCTATGCTGTGTGTGAAATTTAACTTGATAAAATGACAACTTTGTGAGAAAAAAACTAATTATATTTACTTTCATAATTTTCCAAAGAATTTTACTTCAACTATGCCTCTTACTAAATACCTCAGTCTTTTTTCCTAAAATGATTAATTTTGGTTCTATAATTACTGACCTTGCATTTTATGGTCTCAAGAATAGAGATAGGCAGTCAGGACATCAAGATTGATCAATTTTCAAATATACCATGGTTTCTAGACTCTATAACTTTCACGCATACTAAATAATATACCCCTGTTTGTTTTGTTTTTCACCAAAGAAATGTATCAGAATATATTGTTGGCAAAATGTATTAAGCAAGATTATTTATTTGCAAAGTTTTATAACAGAAACACTGAAAAACATTTTTTTTTTACAAAAAATGTTGGTCTTATGTAGACCAAGAAACACAAAAACCTTGTGGTGATTAAATTAAATACAGAGTTGCATGACTGAGTAATTGTCATTCAAAGTGTGATAGTGCTGAAAACTAAAAAATGGTCTGAACTGGAAGGGGGTGTAACAGTCCGGTGCTCAAGAGGTTAAAGAATGACAGTATTATAAACTCTGTTACATTCTTGTCTGGGCGTGGCAGGGAGTGAAGCAGTCATTTCTTTTAAAAAGTCAGACTTGCAACAGCAAATGCTGTGAATGGGGCAAGCCATGGAGTGTACTTCCTGTAGACTGCACTTTGTAACTTTCCCTGTGAGTTCTGCATCACGGACACCATTCAATCCCCTATAGTGAATCTGATTAGTGGCTGTAATTAACATCTTAGTACTAACACTTTTTTACAACAAGCATTCTATATGTCAGAAGCGGGAAGGAAGATATTCCAGGATTAAGAGCAGCTATGTCTAAAGCCTAGTACACACGGGCCGAATGTCGGGAGACATCGGCCAGTTCAATAAACATTTGGCCCATGTTTATGGCAGCCGGTCCAACAGAAGCTGGCCAGTTGGCCGGCTTCTGTTGGACAAGCATGCTTGAAAACCAGCAGCCAACAGACTCCAGATCAGTGCTCTCAACCAATGGTTGAAAGCACTGACTGAAGTGTTCTGGCGGGGAGGGCCACACCCCTGTATGAACACAAAAGAACAGCAGGGGAGATCGCTATACTAAAGTCGGATCGTTAGTACAGCGGCTTCAACCGAAGCTGTCAGTTTTGCTTTTGGGTTGAACGAAAAAAAAAAAACTAGTGGTGTGTACCAGGCTTAAGGATCACCAAACAAATGGACAGGGGCTGGACAAGTGTAGTATAGCAATGACTGGATGACAAACTAATCTATGCATCAGGTAAGTTGTGTTTCCCAAAGATTTGATTTAAAATTTTGCTAACAGTGTACATTTATTTTACTAGCTCTCACAACTAATACTCTAAGAGGATTATGTAAAAAATATTATTAATAACACTCTATAACTCCATTCCCCTTTTTTCTTTGATTTCCCACTTTCACCTATCAACAGTTTCATACCAGAAGCAGTATACATCAAGGCAATCTCTCTCTCCCTTCCATTTGTGGCTCCCTTAGGAACCAATGAAATTTGATTAACTGATATTTGAGACTTAAGAGACACCTCCATATGTAAACAATGATCACCCATAAATGTTTAATTTTTGAGGAGGATGATTTTGTAAAAGTTTTGTAACAATTCTTAACAAAAAGCCTTGAATTTTGTATCAATGTTTTGTTTTGCTCTGCTTCATTGTATATTTAAAATCTTCAATATAAATTTATTGAAACAAAAAAAATAAAAAAAATAACTAAGATAACTGAGCAACAAAAAATATACTGTATATCTATGAACACGCATGACTGCATCCTTCAAGCCCCTGGATAACGAAAGTTATTATCACCAGTGTAATAAAATATCAGTCAGTCTGTCCTCCTGACATCTCAGAACATTATATCAGCTTTTATAATAATAGGTATAGATGCAAGAAGCCATACAGCAGCCTATCTAGCATGTACAAGGCCCTAAACTTCTGCAAAAGCTTAATATCTTTGCAGACACCATCTTAGGTACAGATTGTGCTGGCACCTTGAAAATAGATGATAATAATATGCTGTGCAGCAAGTCAGAGATAATCACTTCAGCTGACACAAAGATATGTTACCAGGCTCAAACATACTTCAGTGAACATGTTAGTGGTTCCTGCACTTCTGAATGACACAGCGTGACAGCAGCCAATGCGATCTGTCATACAGGTTCTGATATATCGAAGTGACAGAGGGCTCTTGGTACCAGCTAAGAAATTTGGACCACTCTAGCTATTCTTTGTAAACTTCAAAGCGTATTTAAATCTGAAGACAAAAATATACTGTATATTTCTGCTTACTGGTTCTTAGATGAAGTGGCTGCATTAGTTTCCTTTCTTAAAGCTTTGCTTCCTTTATTTTTACCCATCAAACCTGTAAATAATGCACATCCTGTCTTGCAATGAAAAACATTCACCCAACTGGAGCTATTGTTGTCACACAGATTGGATTTCAAACAGATCTTCTACTCTAATGCATGGTGGGTGATGTGACTAGTAGTTTACAGAAGGAAGATAACATTGTTTGTCCTTGTAGTTCAGCTCACAGGAAGTGACATGGACACTGCATTTCTGGTACTTGCTGAAAATGGTATTAGTTTGAAGGAGAAAGGTTTTCCGGCACTCAGATCTTGTGATGTCAGGAATGGAATTGTATAATCATGGTTCTGATAGAACATTAATGTTATAACAAAAAAAGGGGGGGGGGGAGGCAGCCGTCCTCAGAGGGTGTCCATAGCCTCTGTGAGCATAGCACTGAAAAGGGAAGGGGGGTGTGGAGGCGCCAACTCTGCTGACACTGTTATATGGTGAAGGTGTAATACATACACTTACTGGTGAGTCAGTTCAGATGGGGTGGCGATGTCCATCAGGGGTTGTGTTGTCCTGGGATGTGCTGGTGTGCAGGCTTCTCCTCAGGAGATGTTGGTTCCTGGTTGAGAGAGGCTTAACAGCAGTGTTCAGTGTGTGGAAGCTCCACGCTAACCACCCTGGAACCCAGGAAGCGGAAGTGATGTCAGCGGTGCACAGGAAGTGTCCAGACACTGTGTCAAGAGCATCGGGGAGGTGTCTGGACACTTCCTGTGCACCGCTGACATCACTTCCGCTTCCGGGTTCCAGGGTGGTTAGCGTGGAGCTTCCACACACTGGACACCGCTGTTAAGCCTCTCTCAACCAGTAACCAACATCTCCTGAGGTGAAGGACCGCCAGTGAAGCCTGCACACCAGCACATCCCAGGACAACACAACCCCTGATGGACATCGCCACCCCATCTGAACTGACTTACCAGTAAGTGTATGTATTACACCTTCACCATATAACAGTGTCAGCAGAGTTGGCGCCTCCACACCCCCCTTCCCTTTTCAGTGAAAATGGTATTAGCCTGAAATTAGAAAATGAATGCAGTCCCACATATAAGGATGGTAAACTGCAATATATAACATTTTTGTTCTTGGGTTTAGATATACATTAAGCACCAATGTTATTACAGATAATTGTTGCTTTTAGTATAAAACTATAATGTGCACCTTTAATTTAAAGGGCTTGTTAAGTCAGAAGGTTTTTTATTATCTTAATGCATTCTATGCACTAAGATAAAAATCCTTCTGTGTGCAGCAGCCCCCTCATACTTACCTGAGCCCCATCTAGATGTTGCAACAGAGGCTTCCCAGGACTCCCCTCTTCATTGGCTGAGACAGCAGCTCGACGCCATTGGCTCCCTGCTGCTGTCAATCAAAATCAGTTAGCCAATGAGAAAAAAAGGGGGCGGGTCGCAGGTCCATGTTTGAATGGACACAGGGAGCTGTGGCTCGGCTCCGGTGCCCCTACTGCAAGTTGTTTGCTGTGGGGGCACTCAACAGGAGGGAGGGGCCAGGAGCACCAAAGAGGGACCAGAGAAGAGGAGGATCCAGGCTGCTCTGAGCAAAACTACTGCACAGAGCAGGTAAGTATAACATGTTTGTTATTTTTAACTAAAAAAAGACGAGACTTTATAACCACTTTACCATTTGTATATTAAAATGATCTTAGTTATATAACATTCTCTGTAACAACAGAATCTCATGAGAAGGCACTCCAACACAGTGCAGGAACATCTTTTCATGAAATTTGGGATTCTTAGCATTCCCAAGATCTTGCCAGAAAGATTGTGACATCACTGTCACTTAGGTACTGCGAGTGGAATTGTGAAGGGTAGGTATATTTTTTTGCACAGGTAGGTTTTCTAAAGGTGTAATATGGCATTTTTACTTGGATGGGGAAACTATTTAATGAGCGGATGTGCAATTTGTTGCAAGACACGTTTAAAGGTTTTATTTGAGTTGAATGTTCCTTTATAAGAATTTAGCCACTCTCATTTAGAAAGTCAGAAATAAAATGATATTACAACTGTCCCAAGTAGATAATACAGAATCTAGCAATGACATCTTTACGAGCAGGCACAGAAACACCACTATAGCTTGAGTTCCAAGAGCATGTGCACATTGAAGACTAAAAATAAAATATAACAGTGCCGCCAACACCTGAGTTAAATATGGTGTCAGGAAGGGTGGGGGTGAGGGGGTTCTGTTGAAGGAAAGCATAGAATTAGTGATCCTAGTTAGCAGTTTTATCTTGGAATACTGGGAAGGAATATATGCACATGATATATACAAGTAGCAAAGAAAAGGGAAAATATAAAAAAAAGGCATAGAGATGGATACTGAACAGAGGTAGAGAGAACAATGAGAGAAGGGAGAAAGGGGGAGCAGTAGGGGGAAGGGAGGAAGCAGTAATGCAGAACTACATATTCAAAGATTGTGTTAAATTTAAATTCCAGACAATTTTTTTTTATCAGCGTGGAATGGTTAAAACCTTTGCCAGCTTTTTAACTGCTGTCTGTATGAGCAGTAAAGCAAGTGGGGATAATTTTTTTAACAGCAACACAGGCAATAATAAAAGCACTTTTGTTAGTGGAGAGGAGAAGAGTTAGCACAGTCATTTCTTTATTGCCGCCTATCCCCTTTTAGGAGTTTCCTTATTCTTGCTGTATCACTTGGTCAAGAAGTGGAGGAAAATCTTCCAAATCGCAGCAGAGGAAACAATAAAAACACGTACAACCTCTCTTACCCTACCCAACATTATCAAAGATGTATTTTGTGATCTATTTTCCCATGCCGCATACACACGAGCAGACTTTTCGACCGGACTGGTCCGACGGTCTATCCGACGGACTTTGGGCGGACTTCCAACGGACTTTCCGAACAAACGGACTTGCCTACACACGATCACACCAAATTCCGACGGGTTCATACGTGATGACGTACGACCAGACTAAAATAAGGAAGTTGATAGCCAGTAGCCAATAGCTGCCCTAGCGTCAGTTTTCGTCTGTCGGACTAGCATACAGACGAGCGGACTTTTCGATAGTCCGGCGGAGTTCCGACGTAAAGATTTGAAACATGTTCCAAATCTAAAGTACGCCAGATTTTCGACCGAAAAAGTCCGCTGCAGGTCCGATGAATTGTCGAATTGTCCGCCGGACCAGTCCGGTCGAAAAGTCCGCTTATGTGTACGCAGCTTCATGGTTTTAAAATTGGAAAACAAAATAAAGACTACCACTCAAATTTGGAAATTAGGTCATATTTATCGTAACTATAGCTTAGTGCTTTGAAACCCAGAGGTGGCTCTAGCATGCACTAGCTATCGTGATCAAGATCTGTGCTCCAGGTCTTCATCAGCTGTCTTCATCTGACTGACCAATACTGAACAGCAGAAAAAGGGATGGAGCACAACAAGACTCAACCATCGAACCTGGTAGACATCTGTATGGCCTTCAAAACCCAGAGATGGCTCTGGCATGCACTAGCTATCGTGATCAAGATCTGTGCTCCAGGTCTTCATCACCTGTGTTAGCTTGCCTGACTGATCAATAGTGAACAGCAGAAAAAGGGATGGAGCACAACAAGACTCAACCATAGATACTGGTTGACATCTGTATGGCCAAGCACCACAGGTTTTGTGGGAATCCAGGCATGCGGGAAAGGTGGGAATGAAGAGGAGTGTTACAAACTTTAGGCATGCTTTAACACCCTGACAGGATATTAGTTAAACCCCTTACTGGTTTAGTAAAGAAAGCCAAGCAAAGTAAAGTGAAGTACATAAAAACATCTCTAATGTCGTACTAGTTTGATATAAATAGTAGTACCTGGTATACAAGGTAATTATTCAATTAAGCCAACCATGAAGCTTGCCATACACATAAGTGACATTCAAAGTCGGGGTCAGGTAACAATCTCACATCTATGACACCAGTGATACCTGTGGGAGGTTGAGTAATGCCTGCCATGCATGTCTAACCACCCTTCTATGTCCATGGCCACATTAAGCTAACATCTACATTCACATTATAACAAATAACAATGAAAACAAAGAAAATAGCTTTAATTGTCATAGAATAAAACAAAAACACTTGTTAGATTCTGGAAAACCATCACATAAAATGCTTCTGCTATATAAACTGTCCATTTGAAACATCGTAAATTTACTTGAAAGGTTTTTTTAAGCAGGACTCCAGCCAAACATACATTTGAAATACATTAAGCATTGATGAACAGGATATATTGCGAAAATCCTGCGAGCTACTAAATGATAACCAAAAGGTAGGCTGACTATGCTGCTGGTACTGTTCTCATAAATCTGCCAAGTATATTTCAAATTTAAATAGTACTGTGCTACAGTAACTGATGTAATGGAACGATTATAATAATAACAATAATTATAAAAAATTAAGGATCACAGTGTTCAATACATCAAAATATGCATAAATGAATCCAATATCCTCCCCAACAACTATCCTCCCCTTTTTTCTTTTAGCGACTATTGTCGCCTGAGGATTCTACGAGGTGAATGAACCCTCATTGGGCTAAGCCAGGGCGTCCTTTCTGAGGGACCATTTCCCCCCTTTTTGGGCTCAGATGCGCCCCGAGCAATTGTCTTATCTCACTGAACCGGAACTGATTGGGCTTACAATTACAGCATGTTTTTAATACCTTCCCCTGTTTTGGATGCAAGATACTTTGAACAGTTACACAGTCTGTACGGCCAGTTTATCTACAATTTTGATATGGAATCTGAAATGGCGTGACATTATATGTTGGTGTATTATATGCATCGTACACTTATTTGTACTTTTTTTATCAATTGTAGACGTTTTTTACGTCCTGCCGTTACTGTATACCCCTGAAGAAGAGAAAGTATATTTACAGACTTGAAACGTGTTGGGTACTTCTGTTGTCCTCAGCTGTACTTCAACAGATCTATCTGTGGTTAATTGTGACGGTAACTGTTTTTTCTGCATCCTACCTAACTTTCATGTATTTGTATATGATTACCCTTTTAACTTTAAACTATTAAAAGATTTATATATTTTTGCAATACCTGTGTGATACCCTAGCTGCTTTCCGTGCCCTTCAAAGTCCCACCCAGAGGAAAATTTGTCTTTAACTATGTAATTTAGGGATGTGGGCCAGTGCAGCTTTTTTGTGACAATTAGCACCACCTCTAAACAATCTCATTATTACTGTCATTGACACCAATGATGGGGAACTATTCCTGCAACTGACACGAACAATGGGGTATGATTCCTCCCAATGACAAGAACAATGGGGCAATATTCCTCCCACTGACACCAATGATGGGGCATTATTCTTCCCCCTCATACCAAAGATGGGGCATTGTTTATTCCCACTGATATCAGGATATTTTCTACTTCCACTGACCACCCTCCAGCCCCCTAAACTGAAGGACAGTAAACTTTGCCCTTTGTTTAGTCAGTTTGGAGACCCCTGCTCTAGATCAAAGATAATCAACTAATGGCTGTCCATTTTACAATGGTAGTGCATTCCTCAGGTGTCAAACTACTATGCTGTAATATGATAAGCAATAATTGTTAGGCTACACTCACATGGCTGTCACACGGCTGTAAACTTTTAATGATCATTAGGCAAGGAATAAAAGTTCCTGTGTAAATAATCAGTAAATAGATCCATTTTTTAATGGGTCAAAATTGTCATTTTTTTTTCTCAATGGTATACATGTACAGTATATGCATGTCCTCAGATGCAGATTTTTGATTATAGATTTGAACGCAGTGCATGTTTACACACCTGTGTGAATGTCTCTATTGAAAACAATACAGCTGCATTCAGATCCATAAATAAAAATGGTTGTATATTTTTTTTTTTTTTTTTAGCTTTAGGTTGCTTAGACTGGATACTAAGCGACGGTTCACACAGGGGCAACACGACTCTGGCCGCGACTTTGCGAGGCGACCTGGACGCGACCCGAGGGCGACACCACAGCGCGACTTGGGGCGACTTGGGGCGACTTACAAGGCGACTTCAAGTCGCCTCCAGGACAGGCGACTTTCCAGTGGCCAATCAAACTACAATCCGCTCTGGGGGAGGGAGGGGTTTGCTTGAAAAAAACATCTTCTCTTCCTGTGAAGTCGCTTCAGTATAGATCACGATCCGACTTGTAGGCGACTTACATTGAAAGCAATGGGTACAAGTCGCCTACAAGTCGCCTTGAAGTAGTACAGGGACCTTTTCTGAAGTCGGAGCGACTTCAGTAGCGTACATATAGACGGCTCTCATTCACTTACATGGACTTTCAGATGTCAAGCGACTTGGGGCGACTTGAGGTCTGACAAGTCGGATCCCAAGTCGCGGTAGTGTGAACCGGCACTTAGGGTTGTATGCAGCCATCCAGGTCCTATTTCCATGGTAAGCAATGACCAGCTTGCTGCAAGCACCATCTGGTATATTAATCAAGCACCTGATGGTGCCTGAATTATTCTGGTGCTGGCTGCATTGTGAATCCAGAGACGGTGGTGTGGGGCATGAAGCATCTCCTTTTAATCTCTCAAGAATCTATTGGCATTATTGCTGGGATATTCTTCCACCCACTGACACCAATGTAAGAAGCAGTCTTTCTTCCACTAACCAACAATTTAAGGTACATTTGTTTTAATGACACAAATGTATGACCAGTACATTACATATGCCCAACCACTACACTCTATATGCTATGTTGTATGTTATATACAGTAGTTCTGACTATTGTACGCTATATGCTGTGCTGTATATGACATATTTATTAGCATTGCACAGTCCAAAACAAAGAAAAGAAGGTCTGCAAGATCACATCCAAGCAGCAGAGTGTTTTCTGAAACCTACTGAAATACAACAGCAGTTGATGCATTTCACACCAGAGTGCTTATGATGAATAAGTACTTCTGTGTGAAATATAATAAGATACCCTGTAATAAGTGCTGATGTATGTCAATTCATTTCATTAAACTATCTGATGCCTGGAACTGTGCAATGGTCAGAGGTATAGCTATAGCTGTAGGTGGTGCTGTTTCGCAGCACTGCTACAGGAGGAGAATGGAGGATAAGGGGATGTTTGTTTCTCCATACTTGTCAATAGAGTAATGGCTGTCTGATTGGATGCTTCAACCCTGGATGACACCTTCGGCCATCTTTAGTGAGGGCAGTGCTTATAAAAAAGTACCAGCTCACCACTTTTAGCGTGCATTCTGTGTGTGGCTAGGACAGGAACAAGAATCCATTGGATAGGGTGTGCCTAGTGTAAAAGAAAGGTTCCAGAGGAGGAGGGACAGCATAGGGACTGTTCATCAGTGCTGCTGTGGGGAACCTTTCTGCTGTTAGTTCTTTGCTGCTACTGCCTACCAGCCGCCTCCTACAACAGGTGCTGTCGGTCTCCCAGCATCACCCTCTGCAAGTACTGTATATTCATCTGGGCAAGTTGCTACGAGTTTGGATTTGCTGCACAAACTCTGTTACTGTATAAGGGAACGTTCTTGACAATACAATTCCTGCAACCCCCACACCTGTGTGTGTCTTTCCTTCCCTCAGGGGTGCCAACCACCTGGCCTTTCTCCAGGCTACATACAGCACATACCTTTTTCTCTGATTTGAATTGTGTTTCTTAAAACAGGGAATAAACTGAGGTCCTAAAGCAGTGGTTGTCAACTTATGAGCTAAAGGGGGCCTCAAATGCAGCCTCTAGCATCACCAAAGGGCCACACATAATGTTCAATATATGTAATGCTTGACAGGACTGTCAGAGACTGCAGAACTAATAGGGGACTTGGTACTTCTTGGTTGTAGCTATGGTGCAGAAGAAAATATGAAACTGAGAATATGTTACATGAGGCTAGTAGAGATCAATGTTTTTAGCCTAATCAATTTTCCCACTACAGATTGCTGAGGTTCAAAGGCCACATATACCAAAGGGCTGCAGGTTGAGCACCACGGTCCTACAGTGAACAATTAGGTGAATACTGGTCAGATTATTGGTGGTAGCAATATTTGTGGTTTCTATGTGTTCTGATCACCGCACTCTATATACAATGTTGTATGTGTAGCGCTACCCCCGTAAGATCTGCAGGAACACTGTCCAGGGCTTCCCCATTGCTTCATCCCACAGCCAGGCACACAGGCTTACTCACACATTTCTCCAATGACCAGTTTAGGGGCGTTTAACTTGGATAGGATTGAGGGGATTGAGTGGGATACTCCAAAAACAAGAACTATATACACCTTGAGGACTACAAGAAAGAAGTGATCTTTCTGAAAAAAGTCTGTGCTTGCAACAAACAGGGTACTTTAGCTTTGAGGTAGTTGTAGTTAAATGCAAACTCCTTTCCTAGAGTTCCAGACCCACAGCTGACTCTCTAAACCAGAAGGGTGGCAGCAGCCCAAAAGTCTCTTAGATCTCTCAGAACTGTCTGTACTCACACAAGGCCCAAGGACAGCTGGTTGCCTCCTTCCAACTTCCAAGAGATACCTATCTCCCGTCATACCAGACCAGATCTTCAGCGGGCAGCCCCTCAGTCAGCTGTCTCCAGGGTCCCAGCATCCAGGCTCTCAGGTCACCCACCTGAGGCCTCACAGACAGCAGCAAGTGGCAGTACTGCCCTGGAGGATGCTCTCCAAAAAAAAGAACCAGAACCCAATGTGCTCACAGAGTATTTACAGTCTCCCAGCATGCCTTCAGGGCTGCATCAATATGCATGCTGCCATCTGGATAACCACACCTATGACCCAGAAACTACTCAAGCTCTCTTGAAACAGAGGGAGCTACCAGACTGGCATTAGCTGAGCACACTGAGCAGACCTAACTAATCAAACACAGCTGCACTGATTACAGTAAGCAACTAAATTTACCTAAACAGAACAATTACAGCCACACTGACTACAGTGAGGCAACTAAATTTACCATCAAAAACATAACTCCACAAAACACAGTGAGCCAGCACTAAGTCTATCTATCTAATCCTAGCACCTATCTAGGAGAGTGCTACATATGTTACATACTCCTGACCCCTACACCCTATAAACTATGTTGTATGTAACATAGTCCTGGTCACTGCACTCTATGCTGTGCTACAAATACATACTGCATTGCTGGCCACTGCGTGATACACACTATGCAGTATGGTATATACCTTTGCCCAAAGTGTTCATTGTCTCAGCAGTTGCTTGTTGTTAGGTAGAAACCACCTATTTGAATACATCTTTTTGTAAGATAGACTCAGAAAACAGAATTGCTCTAGGTCTATGCTCTGTGTGCAGAAAAGCATATGTATTGGAAAAGTTTCATTTTTGAATATTTTTTTTTTGTCCTGAGGTTTTCGTGTACCTGTAAGACTCTTACTTGTGACATAGTAATTAGGGAAAATTTTGTGGGTACAATGCAGGCAGTGGATACAACAAAATGGCTTAAGCTCTATTTAACTATTCACTTTTAAACCACACCCACTGTTCAGTGTTGTGTGGCCACGTCCATTGTTCAGGATAGTGCGCTATGTTAGCTGTTCATTTTATCTGTTTGGTGTTCCTCCAATCTTTTACAATCCTAACAATGCTCCAGGATCTGTAAATAAGCTTTGGATAAATATATTTTAGAATTAACTTTAAGAATCACTAAGAATAACTTACAGTTCATACAGAAACAAAGATCTAGGTTCCACCATAAGGTGCCAAAGGTGCAGAAGCAAACAGGTTTAAAAGAGAAGTAAAATAATTCTTCTTTTTTCAGTTTCATATTTACCTAGGTGGATGCAGCATGGGTCCAATGCTGCATCTGTCCCCAGTGCCTCTGCACTGATAACCGAGCGATCGAACACCACCGATGGCTTGGTTCTCACAGTTCCCTGAGCAGAGAGCTGCAGACTGTCAGTCACCACTCTCTGCTCTTTTCCCTCCTCGCTCACTGGAGCGCTGGGCTGTGGAGGGGCGGTAAGCGGCCGGCTCAGTCCCTCAGCGGCTCACTGAGAGGCTGAGCTGGGTGTCAATCCAGGCACCTGGCCGATCCAGACTCCGCAGTAGGGATGAAGGGGTGCCTGGACCTAAATCGGTGATGTCAGCAGAGAGTGGACTTCAGCCCGCTCTCTTCTGAAAACGGGTCACAGGAGTGCAAAACGAATTGCACAAGCAAATAAATATCTTATTTATTTATATCATTTTCAGAGCCAAACAGAATCCCAACATTCCTCCAAAGATGTTTAAATGGTCATAAAGAAATGCATTCAGATCTGTGAACTAAAAGATACTAAAACACTACAATCCACCAATCCTTCATCCATCACATGACACAATGTTAGTAAGCATAAGTTATTTTTCTTAACACAAATGTGTGCGAGGCGTGTAATAGAAAGACAGTACAGTGTTTTGCAACCAAGGGAACATTACATTGTTTAAACCATCTTGGTATCGACTGCGTTTAAGTACAGTAAAAACTCTCTTTTATCTAGCAATCAACCACCTACTCTTTGCAAGATAATAAGACAACTACCAGATTTGCATGATATTGCAAGATTAATAGATTACATAACTAAGGACATTCATTCATTTCCACTTGCTCTTCTTCTGCCCTTCACCATATCGTTTCTATCATTAAGCCTCCATATCTGGAGGTTTAATTTATAAAGTGAAAAGAAATAGGATCTGCGGAAATGTGTCTATGTCCGTATCCACACATGTATGCCCTTAGCTTTCCATGACTCAACGTTTTATACGCATTACTATTTAAAGCAAAACTCAAACAGAAACAGCTAGGTACATAGACAAAAAAAAAACTGTAAGGCTTCCTTCATAGACCCTCACCTCCATGAGAAGGGGTATGTTTATTACTTCAAGCTGCCATATAAGAAATGCTTTACTTCATGTATATGGTGTAATTTACATTTGACTCATATATTTTATAGATTTTTTTAAATCTGTTTGTGTTTCTACATATTTATTTTGTCAATAAAATAATTTTCTTTATTACGTTTAATTACTATTAATAATAAAAGTCCAGTTTTTCAAGACATTTCCTGGTTTGGTACATTTATAGGGATGTTGGTGACCTTGGTTTCTCCATTCTTTGCACATTTATAGTTCGGGTTTACATCACTCTTTTTCCATTTCTGTCCCCCTATTGCCCATTCCTTTCAATTCTGCATCCTGCTGTTACTCACTCTTCACCACTCTGCAACCTACTATCAGTCATTCTGCTCTCCCTCCCCTAAATAATCCATACACTAATATATCATTATTCCTCTTAATTCTGCACCTTGATCTCATGAACCACTTGCTGACCGCCGCATGTACTTATACGTCGGCAGAATGGCACGGCTGGGCAAATGGGCGTACAGGTACGTCCCCTTGAATTTGCCGCCGTGTGGTCACGACCCTGCTGGGAGCTCCGTGAGTCAGACTGCAGGTCCCGCGGACTCGATCGCCGCAGGGATACCTGCGATCGTTTCACGGAGCTGAAGAATGGGGAGATGCTAATGTAAACAAGCATCTCCCAGTTCTGCCTAGTGACACTGTCACTGATCATAGCTTCCTGTGATCGGGAGCTATGATCAGTGAAGTGCCGTTTGTAGCCCATCCCCATAACAGTTAGAAACACTCCCCAGGACACACTTAACCCCTCCCTAGCCCCCTAGTGGTTAACCCCTTCACTGTTAGTGTCATTTTTACAGTAATCAATGCAATTTTATAGCACTGATCGCTGTAAAAATGACAATGGTCCCAAAAATGTGTCAAAATTGTCCAATGTGTCCGCCATAATGTCGCAGTCACGATAAAAATAGCAGATCGCCGCCATTACTAGTAAAAAAAAAAAATATTACTAAAAATGCCATAAAACTAACCCCTATTTTGTAGACACAATAACTTTTGCGCAAACCAATCAATAAACACTTATTGCATTTTTTTTTACCAAAAATAGAAGAATACATATCGGCCTAAACTGAGGGAAAAAAATGTTTTTTTATATGTTTTTTGGGGATATTTATAGTAGCAAAAAGTAAAAAATAATGCGTTTTTTTTTCAAAATTGGCGCTCTATTTTTGTTTATAGCGCAAAAAATAAAAACTGCAGAGGTGATCAAATACCACCAAAAGAAAGCTCTATTTGTGGGAAAAAAAGGACGTCAATTTAGTTTGGGAGCCACGTCGCATGACCGCACAATTGTCAGTTTAAACGACGCAGTGCCGAATCGCAAAAAGTTCTCCGGTCTTTGGCCAGCAAAATGGTCCGGGGCTTAAGTGCTTAATTCCCCATCAATGCGCACCCACCTGTCAGTCATTCTTCTTTATTCTATACCCCTCTGTCAGTCACTCCTCTCCACCATACACCCTGTCTTTTCTATCAATTTTCATTTTTATCGATGTTTAGCCTCTAAACTATAGGCACAGTCTATGTACCTGGATTAACTTAAATACCCTTCTATGTACTATTCACTAACCCTGCCTATGTATTTAGGCATTTATCTTTATTGTGAAGTCATCTGTCAGCCACTCATTTTACCCAAAATTCATCTACCCATCATTCACATACACAGTTTACCATTATACACATACGTAACTTAATGATGTACCAACCTATCAGTTATTCCTATTCACCCTATACCCTTATCAGTCATTTATCTACATGCACCATATAACTTCCATAAATCTTTTTATCAAGAAACTGTACCTGTTAGTTTACATTTATCTTAGCCATCATAAAACCCTTTATGGTTAAATTGAATGATATCTTTTACCCCCCTCCTCTTCTTTGCCCCTGCCATACAGTGCTTCACCTGTTATTTCTCTCCACCACATCTATAAAAAATCTCACTATCTTCTCTAACAGTCCTGTTGTTTGAATTTCTGAATTCACGCCATCTATTGCATTATTTTCTCTTTTTTTTTCTGTCCTCTGTGCCCCTGTCAGCATCTTCATCGCATTCCTCTTTGTCCTTAATAGCTTGGACTCTCTGCCTTATCCTTACACTTTGACCTTCATATTTCTCTCTTCGCTTTTTTAACGACTCCTCTTTTCTAAACATGTTTTTTTCTTATTCTTTCTCTTTGCTGTTCTTTATTTACTTCATTTCCATTGTGTTCCACATTGTCCTTCTTCAGTCTCTCTTTCGCATATCTCCTTCAACCTTTATCTGCAACTGTCTGGCATTTTATTCACTCTTTGTTTTTTCTTTCCTTATTGCATCTATCTGCCTTCCACTTAGTTTTTTTACCTCTTTCAATGACACCTAGCTTTGAATGTGCCATGACAATACCTTTAATAGTCACCTTCCGCTTTTGTCTTTGCCTCATTCTTCTATTCTATCTCCCTCTGTCACTTCCCTCCTACAGCCTTGTGCCTCTCTCACAGCCTGGCTTGTTCTTTTATTTCTAGGATCTGGGTTAGGTGCCTGGGGACCTCCCTCTCTCTGATGCTCTCTCTCGCATTCATTTTCTCTTCGTTTTTTACAAACGAATATAGAGTATAATCCAGCTCTAGGCTCCTTAGCGCTCCTCTGGGAGCTGATGGGATAACTACTGAGGGCATCGCATGGACTCTTGTTGCATACACATCAGTGATAGCCCCACTCCAGGGCTAAATCAGTAATTATTTATAGATTACAATAATTGGAGCATCCTGTAGTCTGGGCATCCTGAAAATAATGGATGAACATCATTTTCTTGCCATGTGTCCACACAGCTGCTCGTGGCTACATTATTTCCAGCAGCCCATATATGCTTATCTCTTCCCCACCTCTTTCCAGTTTCTAAAATGATTATGTTTATATTTCAATTTCTTATTCCAGACCTGGAAAAAGAGTTAGTCTAGATAACAGCAACAATGGAACCAAATCTCCTTCCTCCTCTCTGAATGACTGAGGCCCTCTAAGCTTCATCTTAAAGGCAAACACACTACAAAGAATTTACAGGGTCCCCATGTACATATGCTCTGTGTTTATCCTATACTGTATATCACTAGATGAACAATAAGCACTTCAGCATAGCTTAACTAGAAAACCTGCTATTTAATTGTATTAACGAAGTCGGCATTTACCAATGAAACATTCAAAGGAAATGTAGTTTATGAACATTTTTGTAAATGTTTCCTTCATTTTTACACCTCTTTCTGTACATCTGCTGTTGAATCACTTATGCCCCGTACACACGGTCGGACTTTGTTCGGACATTCCGACAACGAAATCCTTGGATTTTTTCCGACGGATGTTGGCTCAAACTTGTCTTGCATACACACAGTCACACAAAGTTGTTGGAAAATCCAATCGTTCTAAACGCGGTGACGTAAAACACGTACGTCGGGACTATAAACGGGGCAGTGGCCAATAGCTTTCATCTCTTTATTTATTCTGAGCATGCGTGGCACTTTGTCCATTGGATTTGTGTACACACGATCGGAATTTCTGACAACGGATTTTTTTGTCGGAAAATTTTATATCCTGCTCTCAAACTTTGTGTGTCGGAAAATCCGATGGAAAATGTGTGATGGAGCCTACACACGGTCAGAATTTCCGACAACAAGGTCCTATCATACATTTTCCATCGGAAAATCCGACCGTGTGTACAGGGCATAAGTGCTTGCTTATGGTACTTGCGTAGTCCTCTCTAAGCTATTGAGCTGCTCACAAAGCACAGCCTGAGATGACACCGTGGTCGGCTGCAGTTTTATCTTAGGCTGCCTTTGTGAATGGCAAAAGCATATAGAGGAGGTGGAGATACAAAAGATGGAGATGGTATCTGTCATAGACAATTTCTGATGCAGAAAGGAGCCAAAATTAAGACTCCTGCTGTACTTCCCCAGAGTAATTCAAGACAGTAAAGGGAGGACTGTGCAGGTAAGCAAGCATCTGGTGATTCAGCAGCAGATGTACACATTTTAAGGAGTTGAACAGTGAAAAATTTAGGGTAATCAGGTAAACATATATTATAGCATATTGATTTACCTCCATTGAAACAGCAGGTGGAGCTTTAAGCTTCTTTCTGCATTCTAAAGACTCTCACTTTGCTTCTTTGATGAAAGAAGCCTGCTGTTAGGTCAATGACTCATCAGCAGTATCATCTCCTATCAATGGGCTTAGTCCAAAGTTCCAGTCAGACAAATTGTTCCACAAAGCAAGCAGATCTCTGTGGATTCTTTGTCATATAAATATTTATTTGTAAACTAAGGTTAATTTGTGTTCTTTTCTATTCCTCACCTCTATTCATGTCCAAACTTACTTCTCCATTGTATCTTGAAATGTAGCTGTTTGGTTCATCTCCAGTACATGGTGGGTTGACTGAACCAATGGTTTACAAAAATAACATTGTTTGTGCTTTCTTTTTAAAAGGAAATGACAATGACAGGACCAATAGGTATTTTCTGTATTTTCTTCTGTATTTTCCATCCTTTTCTTGGAGCTCATTGAGGGACACATCATTTATAGACATTTGGGGTACACTGGCACCCACAAAAGAATTTGAATACTGACAAACAAAAAAAACAGAGAGCAGTCTGGTATAACCTCACCAACCCCCAGCATGCATCTTGAATTCCAAGAGCAGAGTACAAAAATCTTATTTTCTTTCTTGGTCATTGAGGGGTACAAGATTCAAATGCATTTGGGATGTCCAAAAGCAGTCCAGCTGAGGGGTGGGTAAAACAGCAAAAAAACAACTGGCACACTAACAAACAAACCTAAAAAAAACTCGGGACTATCTGCAGGTCAAAGAGCTGCCTTAACAAACATAAGTCCAAAGCTGGCATTAGATGAGGCCTTAAAGTCCACCTGATTAAATAAAAGTAAATATGTGAATAGAAGATTATTTGACAGGCTTTCAAATCTGTAAAAAAGTTGCTTGACTCTGAAGAGCCCAAGAAGCACTAACAGATCTAGTATAGCGTGCTTTAACAGGAAAAGATGGACCACAAAAAGACCAATGGCTTGACTAAGAATCTATCTGAGCCACAAAGAATAGGTAAAACAAAATGCTGGTTCCCCTTTGTGAGGACCATCTGGCATGAAGAAGAGATAGTCCGACTTCCTAATAGAAGCAGTGTTTGCTGCACAAAATAATTCCACACAATAAAGAAAGCACATTCTGATATACAGTGGAATGAAAGTACAATGATCTGGTTGAGGGGAAAAGCAGAAACCACCCTAGAAAGGAAAGGGGCTCTAGGCCTTAAAACGACCTTGTCTCTATCCAAGAAAAGAAAAGGATTTTTTTTTTTTTACAAGACAAGGCTGCCAGTTCAGACACTCACCTTGGAGAGGTGATTTCAACAAGAAAAGCAACCTTGTAAGAGCAGAAACGGGAATATCCCTAATAGCTTCAAATGGCAGTTTTTTTTAAGTGCTGGAAAATAAAAACTAATTCAGATACCTTACCAGGTGAACATACACTGGGAGCCACATGAGAGACACCCTATACAAAAAATCATACACAAAGAATAAGAAGATGGTGGTCCCTGGAACGAGATTGCAAGTGCCAAGATTTGACCCTTAATGGGTCAATATTTAGGGCCAGTTGATGGTCCAGACCTACGGTATTTGTAAAATGTGCAGGATTCACCCCACAGAATACTTTCTAGGATGAGCGTTTCTTTCCCTGCAGCAAATGAAAGTATGACTTCCATGTGAGATAGTAGACCTTTTGGCAAGTCTTTATTCGTCAAGAACTGGGCTTCAACAGTAATGCCGTTAAAAAGTCAGCATCTGAAGCAGGATAACAAATCACTTCCTGGGAAAGAAGATCATGGATGATCAGGCAAGTACCCCAACTACTGTACCTGGGTCCATCCACAGTCATGAAATTATCCCCGCAAGGGTAAAAAAAAGTTGGCAAGTAACAACTTGGAGCTGATCGTAATGTGGAAATTTTACTGGGATCTACAATGTTTTTTATATTCTTAGCTTTCCTGAACACTACATGAGGGCACTAGGGGTTCCTAGTAGCCAGCGTGAGATCACATTGCAAAATACTACAGTAATTATTGATAATTTTCTAGATGAAGCGATAGTTGGAGTTGAACCTGCTAGTAAAAATGGGTCCCTCAAAAGTCACGGTTTCACCTCTCTGGCCATCATTAGATGCAAGGGGATAGCTGGTATATTTGTTAAGATATCTCTCATAAGCCAGTTTGATAGGCTCAGTACTATTGCCTTTCTGTGAGTATTTCTCAACCAGTACTTGGCTCTGATGGCAATAATCCTCCTGCCTGGTACAGTTTCTGAGCAACCTGCAAAACTGACTATACGGAATGTTCCATTTCCACATAGGATGATGACACCTCTATTTATGTACATAAGAGTGGCCCACCATGGGCTTAAAATACATAGAGAACATATCCTCCCAGAATCCTTGTGGAAGAGATACACATTCAAGCAAGTCAGGAGTTCCTTATTTATGATCAATGTAAAAGTTATGCCAAATTTATTCTCATTACACTAAGAAATTAACTCATGGATACTGGCTTCCAACCCTTGTCAGATGATGATCACATCATCATCTATGTATCTGCCATAGAAGATGATGTGTTTGGCAAAGGGGTTGTTGGCCCATATATGAAGATCCTCCTAGTATCCCATGTAAATATATTTGAATAACTAGGGGGAAAAACTTGCCCCTTAGCTGTCCAGACCTTCTATATGAAGAAGTCCTTGAGGAAACTGAAATAATTGTGATTGAGAATAAAATCTACTGCCTCCACTATAAATCTGGCTTAACAACTGTTTAAATTGTCGTGTTTGGCAATAAGATACTGAAAGGCTTGCAGATCTATTAGATGAGGTATGGAAGTGTACAAAGACGAAACATTAAGGCTCCTTTCACACTGGGGTGGTGGGGGCGTTGGCGGTAAAGCGCCACTATTTTTAGCGACGCTTTACCATCAATTTTGCGGCGCTATTCGGCCGCTAGCAGGGCGCTTTTACCCCCTGCTCGCGGCCAAGAAAGGGTTAAAACCACTGCAAATCGCTGCTGCTGGTGGTATAGCCGCGCTGCCCCATTGATTTCAATGGGCAGGAGCGGTGAAGGAGCAGTGTATACACTGCTCCTTCACCGCTCCAAAGATGCTGCTTGCAGGAGTTTTTTTTAACGTCCTGCAAGCGTACCGCTCCAGTGTGAAAGCACTCAGGCTTTCACACTGGAGAGACAGGAGCGGCTCTTTACAGGCACCTGTAAAGCGCCTCAGTGTGAAAGGGGTCTAAGGGAAACCCAATAATAATTGGCTTCCTGTGTATAGTGTTCCAAAATCTTGAGAATGTGACCTGTGTCGGTAATGTAGGCGGGTAAAGTAGTGACTATGATTTGCAAAAAGAAATGAACATAATAATCAGACAGTCTACTATTAAGGCTGTCTATAGAGGCAACTATAGGACGCCCAGGAGGTGTAGTCAGGCTTTTTTGCACTTTAGGTAAATGGTAAAAATAGGGAGTGCTAAAGTGTTCCCGTCACAAAAAAAGCTTATTCTCCCTTTGTAAGGACCTGTAACTGGGTGTGCAGCAGTTGAGCTATAAAGAATTAATGAACTCATCAGCCCGTTATGCCCCTGTTAGGGAGATTCACCCTCTCTATTTGTCATGTTTACTGTTATCATCGAAGTAAAAGAAAATCCCTAATTTTGGGTTGTCCGCAGAATAGGAATAGTGGGGATATTTTCCAATGAGGACTATTTCTGGAGACCCTCGGAAACAATTAAGTATTCCCTCAGTTTTGAGAGATTTCCTCTCACTTTCTGTTATGGCTTTCAGAAAGGAAGTGAAGGGAACACAGATGACAAAAAGTAAACCTTATAGGGGTTTTGACCCTTACTTACTCTATCCAAAATGGAAAAAAAAAAAAAAAAAAAAAAAGGGATTTTTCTTTAGTTCTACGTTAAAGTCATATTAAAGTCTTGTTTTATAAATAACAAACATGTTATACTTACCTGCTCTGTGCAGTGATTTTGCACAGAGAAGCAGATCCTCCTCTTCTCGGGTCCCTCGCCGATGCTCCTGGCCCCTCCCTCCTGCCAACTGCCCCCACAGCAAGCAGCTTGCTATGGGGGCACCTGAGATGAGCTGCTGCTGACACGAAGCCGCAACCTGGCCCTGCCCCCTTTTTCTCTCTCACTGACTTTGATTGACAGTAGCGGGTTTCAATGGCACCCACTGCTGTGTCTCAGCCAATCAGGAGGGAGAATCCCAGACAGTCTAGGCTCTCGTGCGACATCGCTGCATTAAGATAAAAAACCTTTCGACTTTACAGCCACTTTAAGGTTAATTTTGTAAATACAACAGTCTGGCTTTTAAATAATAACATTTAACGATCAGAGATATGCAGCAATATTGATTAACCAATCAACTTGAGGTAGGGTTCTGCCATAGTTGTTAAATTAAATTTCTGTTTAATTGTGGCGAGTTTGTATACATCACTGATCTTTGTGTTCTTTTTACACAAGCCAAGCTATACAACCTTTGTTTCCGTAGATGCTGTGTAAGTATAATATCTGACATACCATTTCTACTAAGGAGTCTAAATCAACTCTGTATTACAGGTCAAGCACTGTTTTCATTAGTGTGCAGTGTACAAAATTACTTAAATGTACTTTGTTCATTTAACATATTATGCAGGACCTTTATAGAGAACCCTTTACATAAGCCATGTAACAGTCACAAAAATAACACAATAAACTGTCAGTTTAGGTACAAACCAATTAACCTACCAGAATGTTTTTGAACTGTGAAATTAACAAACAAAGATGGGGAAAACAGGATTAGGGGCACCAGAACTTTTATCGGTGGATGCCCCCCTATTATAGACAGATCCAAAGGCACTTCCAACTTCATTATAGTTTTCTAAGTTAACGTGGATGTAAACCCTCACATATACCCAGTGAAGTTAATAGCCTCAGATGATACACAGGGATGAAACAAATCTCCCTACACGTATATCTGTTGTTTTCAACTTGCTATATTCTTTAGAAAGTGCAAATCGTGTTAGAGATTTTCTCTTCCTGTCAGCACTGGGAGTGGATTCTTGGCATACAGCCAAGACAGCTGATTGGATGAAAGGCACACAGCCCCCTCCACATAGACAAAGGAAAGAAGGAATGTGCAGAGCTGTGCTGTGACAAGACCAGCTATCTGCTAATCTATTTATAACAACCTCCCATGACACAAATTTCAGCCTGGTTTTATCTCATGTGTCGGAGAGCTTGTCAGAAATTATCATGCTGAAAACAGAAGAACGGAGCAGCAGAAACACATGGGACTTAGTGCTTTAGAGAGAGATAAGAAAACACTAGAGATAGATGTGCCCATGTCAAATGTCATGAATCTGGTTTACACCCACGTTAAGGTAAACGGTACAATCCCACACATATGCACTAGCATCACAGTTAGTATACACCTTATGCACAATGCATGATGTGTTCGTTTATACTGAAGCATGGATGTTTGCAAATGGTAGAGGTTGCAGTCTGAATGGGTGTGATTTTGAGATGATGTCACTTTTCCAATACAGTTGTGGTAGGAATTAGAAGGCCTAACAACATTCCAAAAATCAGGGTCCAGGGGAAGATGGTTACATTGAAAGATATCAGCAAGGGGTAAATAATCAAGTGTTTTAATCAAGTTCGATTTTTCGGTCAATAATATAATCCATAAGGATTATAATGTAAATGCTGGTATTTAAAATACTGTAAGCTGGAAATTATAATTATAAGAGAACAAATTAAACTTCTAAATGGAGAATGCATTAGGCTGGGAAATTGAACTGCAGATTGAGAAGACTGAAATAATGCATCATAAGACTTGTGTATGTGTAAACCACAGGGTCACCTTTCCCAGCTGCTTTACCCCCTGTTGACATCGCTACTTAATGGGCCACTCGTGCTGAAGTGGCGGAGTGGGCGTTCGTGTCCCTTTAACCGTTGTTTATTTTTAGTTAGTAGATGTGTATGAGGCAGCTCTGTCTGCACGGAAGGAATTCTCTGTGCAAACAGCTAATGTAAGCAGCAGAATCACAAACTGTGGGAAACTTAATCATTCTATCTGTAGTCACCAAGGATGTACATTTCCAAACACATGGCACAAAGTAGAGGAAGATTCTATGTCACTGCACATATCCACATGTGGCATAGGGCTACAGTTTTCTCTATACAAAAAAAAAAAAATAAAAAAATAAAAACAGGTAATTGAACTGCTTTGTAGCAGCAGGGAATGCAGAAATTACAACAACCACATTATGTAGTCACTTTCTTTCCAGTGGTGTTTGCCAAAGTTGAGTTTTATGCTGGGACTAGGGCTATTTATATGCACCAAAAAGAAATTACTGCATGATGGGATTTAAAAGGGCTATTATAAGGTGCAACAGGAGCCCTTTCAATATATAAAAAAGGTTTTATAGCATGCAATGAAGGGTTATATAAGGAAGTATAAGCAGCAATAAAAGGAACTGACCACATTCTTATATTCAGTCTTCTTTATGTGTTCATTCAGGATACTTTCAACTTGAGATGGAAAAAAAAAGAAATATGGAGCAGAAGAGTGTATCACAGTACAGAATGCTGATATGGTTGACAAAACTTCTCTGGGCACATGAAAGTGAAACAAGTTACCATGATTATTGTTACTTTATTGTTTATGAGCATCCCAAATCTCACAAAAAGTGCACACTGCAGGAGCATCTTACCATGAGAATTGGATCCATGGCATTTGTGGGATCTTACTAGAAGGGCTGGGATGGCAGTAAGGGGGTAAGGTAAGTACTCTATACTTTTTAGCTTTTCTCGATGGGTTTGTGGTAGGGGATGAGCCGGTGTTTAAGCACTTGCCTACTGGGCACTTTCACCCCCTTCCTGACCAGACCAATTTTCAGATTTCTGCTGTCGCATCTTGAAAGACAATAGCGCAGGCATGCAACACTGTACCCATATGAAATGTGTATCTTTTTTTGAGAGAGATAAAGCTTTCTTTTGGTGGTATTTAATCACTAATGGGTTTTGTTTTTTTGTGTTTTTTTTGCTATGGTGCATGGTGAGACTACGATTATGGGCACGGTGAGGCTGAGTTTATGACGTGTGACGTCCTAGCCATGCCCCGCTATGTCCGGCTTCGGACGCTGCCATAACAACGATACTAAATCAGCTAAAAGTAGTTGGATCTGTATGTGCATTATAATAATCAAAATTAATCGATTGATCGATTTTAAAAAAATCGATTAATCGAACACGAAAATTTTAATCAGTAACAGCCCTACAAATAAGTAATTTTTCTTTTTCACTGATGTGCACTGATGAGGATGCACTGCTGGGTACTGGTAGGTTGCACTGATAGGCACTGATGAGGCGGCACTTATGAGACTGCACTGATAAGGCAGCACTGATGTGCGTCCAATTCGTGCCCTGGGGATGCGCAGGGGGCAGGGTTCTGGGAGGATGTCAATAGATGCCCTCCCAGAAGTGGACAACCGCGCTGTAGCCATCTTTTGGCTATAGCGTGGGTCGGCAAGTGGTTAATAAGCCAAATTTGCATATGGTGGATTAAATATGGGTAGTTTCAGGATTGTAAATTAGAAAGTATTGTGTTTGATTTAAAGATTGGGTTTTAGCAAGTTAAGTGTGGTTAATAAGCCAAATTTGCATATGGTGGATTAAATATGGGTAGTTTCAGGATTGTAAATTAGAAATTATTGTGTTTGATTTAAAGATTGGGTTTTAGCAAGTTAAGTGTTTGTCTGCATGTTAAGCATTAAAGATTAAGTTTAAGGGTTGGAAATAAGGTTAAGGACCAGGTTAAATGTTAAGTTGTTTCAGGAGAGTGTTAACTGCTGCAGGTGTGATATGCAGGCAACTGGAGGTGTTGGCCAAACCTGAAGCATCCCCAAGGCCCTTCTGTTACCGGCCATATCTTGGTCTTTTTTCACAGGCAAAGCTTAGACACTTCCAGGGAGTGTTGAAACCGGCAGCTAAGCCCCGCCCTTACACATTCCTGCTGGCTTCCCAGTGTGATGGGCAGTCTCGCTTGCCAATAGAAATATGCAGGGGTCAGAAAGGGGTGGGAAATTGATAGCACTATCAGGAAGTGCTATAGTTTTCTGTACCAAAACTAACATACCCCCTAGAATTTATAAACGCTGAAGCAGGCTGATTTTGCAAAAGTGTCTTTCATGCATTATAAAAATGTGGTGAAGAATGCACCAAATTCAGGTTCCTGTCTAGAACTTGTACATGAACTTGACTCATGCTGCGACATTTTTAGAATGCATGTGAGATACTTTTGTAAAATCTGTCTGAGCCAGTTTTTCTCTCATGTACGCCAAAAGAAAGTTGGTATTAATTAGCTCCACTTTTACATTTGGAGCATTCAATGGTAAAGTGGAAAACCTAAATATATAGGTGAAATGTCTACTAGGTGAGTAGTGGTTTTACAAAATTACTAGAAAATGTAGCAGGTTTCTTCTTGCAAGTTTGATGTGATGTCCATGTTTAACCGTTATACAGCGGCAGGTCGGCTCGTTGCCGCAAATTTCTATAGCTGTATGTCGGCTCCTTATGTCAGCTGCACGGCGGGGGGCCCTATGTGTGTGGCCAGCGGCTGCAATATCCGCTGGCCAACAGCGATCGCGGGAAAGAAATCCTGAACGGGGAACTGTCCATGTAAACAAACAGATCCCCGTTTTGATGGAGAGGAGAGAGAGATCTGCTCTTCCTAGTGATCAGGGACAGTGATCTCTCTCCTCCTCCAGTCAGTCCCACCCCCCACAGTTAGAAACACCTCCCAGGGAACACATTTAACCCCTTGATCACCCCCTAGTGTTAACCCCTTTCCTGCCAGTGACATTTACACAGTAATCAGTGCATTTTTATATCACTGATCGCTGTATAAATGTCAGTGGTCCCAAAAAGTGTCAAAAGTGTCTGATCTGTCCGCCGCAATGTCGCAGTCTTGTTTAAAAAAGAAATTGCAAATCACCGCCATTACTAGTAAAAAAAAAAAAAAAGTTTAAAAATGCCATAAATCTATCCCCTGATTTGTAGATGCCATAACTTTTGCGCAAACTAATCAATAGACGCTAGTTGCGTTTTTTTGGGGTTTTTTTACTAAAAATATGTAGAAGAATACATATTGGCCTAAACTGATGCAGAATTTTTTTTTTTTTTTTTTTAAATTTGGGATATTTATTGAAGCAAGTAAAAATATTGTTGTTTTTTTTTTCAAAATTGTCACTCTTTTTTTGTTTATAGCGCAAAAAATAAAAACTGCAGAGGTGATCATACCACTAAAAGAAAGCTCTATTTGTGGGGAAAAAAAGAAAATCAATTTTGTTTGGGTACAATGTCGCACAACCGCGCAATTGTCAGTTAAAATGACGCAGTGCCGTATCGCAAAAAATGACCTGGTCATTAAGGGGTAAAATCTTACGGTCTGTAAGTGGTTAAAATGAATGGTAGTTTGGATATTTAAACCCCTATATACCTTTCTTATCTCTTGGGATCTCAGCTGACAAGCTGACTTATACTGTGTTTGAAATTTCAAGGTCTGCACACCTGCTACAGGCCTTACAAAGGGGTCCCACTATTCCTCTTGGCTTTATCCTTTTTTTAATGGATACTAGCAAAAGAGAGCCCATTTTAGAGTGTGTACCATGGGCTGCAGTCAGAATGTGCAGAGCAGGAATGCAGAGGGCGTTACAGGGGAGAAATATGTGTAGGAGAGGAGAATGGAGGGTGTAAAAGTGGGCAATATGTGCAGAAATTGAGTGTAGAAAGTATGAGAGTGGGATGTGTGGGCAAAGGGTATTACAATGGACAAATAGTAAATGCACATGCGCTGGGTACTGGAAGCCAAGAGATGAACTTACATAAGCAGAATAATATAACCTATTTGAGCTGAATACTAGGTGCTAAGAGGTTAACATACATACCTGGGTACTGAGCACTGGGGAGATAATACACATGGGCTGAAGACCAGGTATTGAGGGCTTAATACAAATATACACAGAAATTGGTGTTGAAGGGTTAAGGCACCGGAGCTGGGGCTAAATACTAAGTGGTAATTCTTATATTGTGGGGACAGGTTACAGGGGGTGTTTTTCACACACACTTAATATTTATCAGTGAGGGGTTGATGTACATGCTCTTGAAGCAGATCACATACACTGCAGACAGTTTTCTGAGGGGTTTACACTTCTTTTATGGTGGCTGATCACGGAAAGGTTAATGCACAAATACTGCAGAATGGTCCCTGTTTGGTTATTCCTCATATCCTGCTGGTGTAAAACTGACTAGAAGGGCTTGTCTACTGGGGGGATCTTATACTTGGTATGGATACTGGAGAGTGATATGTGTGCTGGGGGCAGAACAGAGGGGAAAGACCAGTGTGTGTCCTAAAACACAGAAACACAATTCTGGACTACATAATGGAAAGTAATGAGAAAATTTACTTTTGCAGAGGGGACAGAAACTGCTGAACCTCCAGACAGTGTCAGAGCTCACTGTGCAGTGTCAATGGACATGGAGAGCGTTCAATATCTAGGTTGTGTGCTGAGAGTGTGTGACTGCAGACTGAGAGGTCTCTGAAGGAGAAACTGGAGAGTGCGTGTGCTGAAAAAGAGTACGGGGAAAGAGCAATGTGTGTGTGCCGGAGGAGGGATGGGGGAAAGGCCAATGCTGGAGGAGTGATAAAGCAGAAAGACCAATGTGTGTGTGTGTGTGCCAGTGGAGAGATGGGGAAAGTCAATGCTGGAGGGGGGATACCATGGAAAGACCAATGTGTGTGTGCTGGAGGATGGATGGGGGAAAGGTCAATGCTGGAGGATGGATACCATTGAAAGACCAATGTGTGTTCCGGAGAAGGGATTGAGAAAGGCCAATGCAGGAACAGCGATACAGCGGAAAGACCAATGTGTGTGTGCTGGAGGAGGGATGGGGGAAAAGTCAATGCTAGAGGAGGGATACCTTGAAAAGACCAATGTGTGTCGGAGGACGGATAGGGAAAGGCCAATACTGGAGGAGTGATACAGCGGAAAAACCAATGTGTGTGTGTGCCAGTGGAGACCTAGGGTAAATGTCAATGTTGGAGGGATACAGTAGAAAGACCAATGTGTGTGAGCTGCAGGAGGTATGGGGGAAAGGTCAATGCTGGAGGAGTGATACAGCAGAAAGACCAATGTGTGTGTGCCGGTGGAGGGATGGGGGAAAGGTCAATACTGGAGAAGGAATACAGCAAAAAGAACAATGTGTGTGCTGGAGGAAGGATACAGGAGAAATACCAATGTGCATGTACCAGGGGGGGGGGGATAGGAGGAACGTCCAATGCTGGAGAAGGGATATAAGGGAAAGATCGATGTTTGTGTGTGCCGGACGAGGGATACATAAGGAAGACCAATGAGTGTGGGCTGAAGGTAAGATCTCACTGTGAAAGACCAATTTGTGTGCTGGATGTGTGATGTCACTGGGGAAGAACCAGGAAGATCCTGATTTGCACAGTGACAAAGTGAAAGTGGAACTTAGTTAAAGTATACAATGTATACATATATACAGGTATATATATATATATATATATATATATATATATATATATAATATAGGATTGGAACATAATGGAGTTGATTCACTAAAGGCCAATAGGTGAATCACTTTGCATGGTAGGCTATAGTTTTCAAGAGAATATGCCTCAGAGTTTAGTGAATGAGGCGAAGTTCTGCTGACTTTCAACATCAAATCATGTGCAAGCAAAATTGCAGCTTTTTTATTTTCCTTACATGAGATTGGGTATTCTGTGCAAAGTGAAACTTCACCACATTCATTAAGACAAACTCCCTTTCAAAGTGCAGCTTCTCTTAGCAAACTTACCAGCCTATTTGCCTTTAGAAAAAAGCAACCCCAATTAGTGGGAACCCCCAAAGCTTCAAAATGAGCACAAACAGAGCGAGGACCTATATTCTCCAAAAGTTATAAAAAACCTGCATGTGACTTACCCCAGTAAACATTCACCTACATCTGTAATATAAGTTTTGGGTGGTGTAAATCCTTCATTCCATAGTACTCCTGCACTCATTTAGCATGAAAAGCCCACAACTTCTTCCAGAAGATTCAAATATGTGTTTTTAAAAGTGTTTACCACATTACTAAATTTGGAACCATTCAGTCTATGCAGAGAGCGCTTAACAACCAGTGACCATGTGGATGCATGTATAACGACAAGAATGAATTTGTCACAGACAATGGCATGGTATGGGGACGTGAACACAGGCAACAGTGATGCCACGGCAGGGCTTCTTAGCAGACCAGAGTGATATCCATTTTCATTAAAACAGAGGTACTCAAGCTTAAGGAATGCTAAATTAAAAAATTACATAAGGAATGGAAAAATCCAAGAGTAGCATTCTCAATACTAACTGCCAACAAAGACCTAGGAGGAAAGGGACTGCCAGACATTAGAAACTATCATTATGCTTCTTTATTAGACCAAATGAAATATTGGTTTACCTCTCCTAATGATAAACTATGGTTAAATATTGAAAAAGAAATTACTATAGGTCATTACCTATTCGCTCTTTTTATAGCGAAGCATGTTATAACTAAAAAAATAATTGTTCCAAACCTCCTTTCTATTAAATCAACTTTAAAAGCTTGGAAACATATTCTAAAACTAAAAAGAGAAACTTGTTTGCTAAAATAGCATTGCCCTCAAGAATAATAGACTACTGTGAAATACGTCAAGCAGCACAAGAATGGACCAAACAAGGCTTCCATACTTATAATTGCCTACCAGCACACTTCAAGAACATAGTGGAAGGGAAATTCAGCAAAAATGCATATCTAAAAAATATAATCCTTTCTGACAAAATTGATATCCCAACAGAAATATGGCAATATTTCACACACCACAAATTAAAAAAAGTAAGAGGAATTAGGATTTTCTACAACCATCTCTCCCCTTCTTCCCCAGATGCAAAAAATCCCAACATGTTAAAATGGGAAAAGAACCTTTCACAAACCTTTACATGGGAACAATGGCATAAAGTCCTATTGATCACTAGTACAGCATCCTTATGTATAGAACATTGGGATAATTCACAAAAAAATCTTAACAGATGGTACCTGACACCTTATAGATTATCCAAAATATTCCTTTCCACCTCTCCCATCTGCTGGAGTGTGAGGAATTAGTGGGAAACCTATACCATATTCTTTGTAAATGCAATAAACTTTCAAGTTTTTGGAACTCAGTTTCCTCCTTAATTGCAGAACTTACAGGGAATTTGACAGAACTGACACTGACAACAGCATTATTAGGGCCCTTTCACACTGGGGCGGTTTGCAGGCGCTATTGCACTAATAATAGCGCCTGCACACCGACCCAAAAGTACCGCTGCTTTGTCTCCAGTGTGAAAGCCCCGAGGGCTTTCACACTGGAGCGGTGCGCTAGCAGGACGGGAAAAAAAGTCCTGCTAGCAGCATCTTCGGAGCGGTGACGGAGCGGTGAAATCAATGGGACAGCGCGGCTATACCGCCGGCAAAGCGCCTCTGCCGCTAGCGGGGGGTAAAACTGCCCCGCTAGCGGCCGAAAACCGACGGTAAAGCGCTGGTTACAATAGTGGCGCTTTACCGCCGACGCCACCCCCGCCCCAGTGTGAAAGGGCCCTAAGGATTAAATCTAGATATATACCCACGTTGCTATAGAACTGTACCCAAATGAAATTTTTATCATTTTGTTCACACAAATAGAGCTTTCTTTTGGTGGTGGTTATTCACAAATCAATTTTTTATTTTTTGCGATATAAGCGAAAAAAAGAGCCGAAATTTTGAAAAAAAAATAATATTTTCTACTTTCTGTTTTAAAAGAAATCCAATAAAATCTAATTTTGTCGAGGAGAGGAGAGCCGATCGCCTAGCAACCAGCTCTCTGTTTACATCACATGACGGCTCTGATTGGACACAGCCGTCATGTGATCAGGAGGGCCAATTACAGAGCCCTCCTGCTGATCGGAGATGCTCCGTATCTGGGTGACACGAGCGCATCTGGATCGCCCGGCTGCGAGGGCACGAGCGCGTGATCCCCCTCCTTCTGAGAGACGTTCCTGAATGTCCACTCAGAAGCAGGAAGCTCCCACCCGGCCGTATATGTACAGTGGCCGAGTGGGAGGTGGTTAAAGAATAGCGATATATGATACACCAAGATACTGAATTTCTTATAGACTCCTCTTCTTCTTTTCATTCCTTAAAATCTGAATATTTTGTGACCAGCTCCCACCTACAGTATGATCCCACTTGGGGTGGGCGGTAGCGGGATATCAAACTTCAGATATTGTACCTTAAAGTTATTATTACTTCTTGTTATACATTCCCCAATTTTTGTTATTATCTGTTCTATGCAATATGATAAGCAATACCAATTAATTGTATTCATTTATGCTGGAATGTATTTTGTCAAAAATAATAAAAATTTAAAGTTTAAAAAAACAGAGGTACAGTGGAACCTCAGATTACGAGCATAATCCGTTCCAGGAGAATGCTCGTAATCCAACGTACTCGCATATCAAAGCGAGTTTCCCCATTCAAGTCAATGGAAACGAAAAGAATTTGTTCCGCATTGACTTTAATGGCATGCAATACCGCATGCGGCCAGAGGTGGGGGGCGCCGGAGAGCCTTGGAAATGGCCGGAAAGGCTTGAGAACACCTCGGCTGACCTCCGCAAACTTCGGAAAGACTCCGTTCCTGAGGTTTGCCAAGGTCAGCCGAGCTGTCCTCGGGCCTTTGTGTGCATTTCCGAACGGCGCCGATCGTCTGCGATCGGCGCCGCTCGGCTCTGGCGCCCCTCGGCTCCGGCGCCCCCCCACCTCAGGCCAAACGGGGTATTGCACACACTTTGGCCTGAATCGTACACGTTTTGCGAGACAACACTCGCAAACCGAGTTACGATTTTTTAAAATACAGTGCTCGTACTGCAAAATGCTCGTTAACCGCGTTACTCGCAATCCGAGGTTCCACTGTACTCAATGTAGACCTATATGAAGCAAAATTTAGATTACTAAGACGAGACTAGACTTCAAATGATAATTACTAGGTTAAAATATTTGTAAAATAACGGGGATACAGAAGAAACTGGTCATTAAAGGTAACAAATCAACAAGAGACTAATATATCCCAATTATAGGGAAAATACAGAGGTATGAAATCAATTATATAGAGCAATTGTATGGATTGCAAGTGCGGGTCACAGTAAGAAGATTTATTGTGGTAAAGAGAGAGTAATAAGATCTTGGAAATATATGGTGGAAGAGGTTTGACAGTAAGGAACAATAACTATTATATGAAGCCGTTTTATGAGGAAGTGGATACAATTATAAAATGCATGAAATAATACCCTGGGTGATTCATAAGGTTTACACTAAAAGAACATAGTGAACTATATGAAGCTCAGCTCGGAAAGTAGAAAAATAAAGTGAGACTATTGAATGTTTAACCCACCAAGTGCCAGAACCTAGTGATTGCTGTAATACCAAGAGTAAGCTAAAGGCCATTCTGGATTTGGTGGGGTTAACGATAAAAGAAAAGTGAAATGACATTTGGGAATGCTGTCACTGTGAGTGCACTTTAATCACTGAAAATTGTAGCAGTAATTAAGTATTTAATTTCAGCTTCCAGGCGGTTTTATAGGAGTCTTAGCGGCCTTAACTATTGATCACCTATCCAGATGCCTCAGGGGTTTAGTCCCATTGATAAGCAGAACCGTTTTGTACAACACCGTAAAGCCTGACAAGATCTTTGTACATTAGGCTATGTCTCCTATGACATGCTATAGCAACTCTTTAGGGACAAAGTCCAATATAACCGCTCCTCATATGGCCATATCCTCCAGGATATCATTCTTTACAAATATGAAAGGCACAAGTCTCAACTAGGACAACCTAAACCTGACTTTCAGTTAAATAATATGTCGATTTTAAATTTGCCAGTGCCTTGTTTAAAGTTTAAGGTTCCAACAAAGGCTAATGAATTATAAGGTACCATTTATTGAGCTATTTTAATTACTAGGATCTATGATGTTACCTAAAGCAGACGAAAAATTTATTATATTTCAGCTTACCAATCATTCAATGTGGTGGCTGCTTTTGTTTTCTTCTATTAGGCATTTGTTCCCCTCTGTTTTCACATGGGGATCTGCCCTGTAACACACCTCCTATATTAGAATGCCCCCACTCTGGATGAAGGAGCACAGAGGGCATCTTTGGACACCAGTATTGTCAGTCTGGGGGGAGGGAAGTGTTAGATGTACTAGTAGTTTTTTAAAGTGGTTGTAAGCCCTAAAAAAAAAAAATCCCCGTCCTCGTTCACCGCTCCAGCGGCCGTCATCGCTCCCGGGGGTTACTTCCCGGGTATTGCGGCTCCATCGCTGTGATTGGCCAGAGCCGCAATGACGTCACTCCCGCGCACAGTCTAACTGAAGCAACGGCACGTACGTTGCTTCAGTTTGCTTAAAGCGGAGTTCCACAGGTTTTTGAGTTGATTAAATGTCAGCAGCTACAAAAAGTATAGCTGATGACTTTTAATAAACAGACACTCACCTGTCCCATGGTCCAGCGATGCGGCCACCCGAAGCCTCTGTTCTCTCCCCCTCCTCTTCGCGGCGCCGACATTGTGAGCGTGGGCGCCCGGCTGTGACATTTTGCGGCTTCACAGCCGGGTGTGCACTGCACATGCGCGAGCTGCGTTGCGCTCTGTCAATGGCCAGGCAATGTTCTGGGATCTGTGACGTGTCTCAGAAAATTGCCAGGAGGGAGGGGCCACCTAGGAGTCGCCTAGGCGGGCAGAAGTCGGAAGGAGGAAGTGGGACATGAAGTCCCACTCCAAACCAGGTACCCAGCCCCCCCCCCCAAAAAAATGACATGCCAATTGTGGCATGTCAGGGGGCAAGGAGTACTTAAAGCGGAAGTTCCACTTTTGGGTGGAACTTCACTTTAAGTGCGCATGTGCCAATGACGTTGGCACATGCAAATACAGGGATATCTCCTAAACTGTGCAGGTTTAGAAGATATCCAGTGTAGCTACAGGTAAGCCTAATTATAGGCTTGCCTGTAGTAAAAAGTGGTTGTAAAGGGTTTACAACAAATTGAAGCCAAATGCCACGTACACACGATCGGACATTCCGACAGCAAAATCCATGGATTTTTTCCGACGGATGTTGGCTCAAACTTGTCTTGCATACACACGGTCATACAAATCTTGTCGGAAATTCCGAACGTCAAGAATGCGGTGATGTACAACACATACGATGAGCCGAGAAAAGGGAAGTTCAATAGCCAGTGCGGCTCTTCTGCTTGATTCCGAGCATGCGTGGAACTTTGTGCGTCGGAATTGTGTACACACGATCGGAATTTACGCGAACGGATTTTGTTGTCGGAAAATTTGAGATCCAGATCTCAAGTTTTGTGTGACGGAAATTCCGATGGAAAATGTCTGATGGAGCCTACACACGGTCGGAATTTCCGACAACAAGCTCCCATCGAACATTTTCTGTCGGAAAACCCGACCGTGTGTACGGGGCATAACTCAGGCTAATACATATAAGCAGTTACAGCAATATTTTTTTTTCCTTTTGGGGTAAAGGTTTTACATAAATAAAAGTTGATTGTATATTAATAATGGTTGTAAGCATTCCTGCTGGTGTTAAATGGTTTGTCTCATCTCAGCTTGTTCTTTTGAAAAACTACAGATCACGAGATGTAAATAGAAGAAAGAAAGCCTAGAAAAGAAATGAATGCAGCCATCACATCTAATGCCGTGTACACACGACCGGACTTTTCGACTGGATGGGTCTGACGGAATGAATCCTTCGGACAATCCGACTGTGTGTGGGCTTCATTGGACCTTCAGGGGACTTTTTCTGTCGAAAATCAGACGGACTTTAGATTTGGAACATGTTTCAAATCTGTCCGATGGACTCGAGTCCGGTAGTAAAATCCGTTCGTCTGTATGCTAGTCCGACGGACAAAAAAGGACGCTAGGGCAGCTATTGGCTACTGGCTATCAACTTCCTTATTCTAGTTTGGACTTTCGAACAGACTTTAGTCTGTTCATGTGTGGGCAAGTCCAGTTGTCCGAAAAGTCCGCCGTAACTCGGTCGAAAGTCCGTCAGAAAGACCGTCGGACCTTTGATGCTGAAAAGTCCGGCCGTGTGTACGCGGCTTAAGGATTGGTAAGCTGCAATATAAGAAATGTTTGGTTTTGAGGTTAGTAAAATAAAAAAAATATATAAAATGCACAAACCTTTACTAATCAGTACTCTCATTGCTGACTGACCCAAACTTACAAAATCCAAGGTTGCTGTGGGGCGAGCATATATTGCTCATGTCACCTGTGCAAATTAAAGTATTTAAACCAAAAGACTATTCAGATCCACTTGAAAAGACTCAGCTTTAATTATATCTAGAAATTCCAACTTTTTGATTGTCCTATTGTAACTGCTATTGACTCTTGTATCTGCTCTGTACATACAGCTTCTTCATAATAAATCTTCTGTTCTACAAAACCATTCCACACACAACATATACAATGTGTACACATGCAAAAATAACTCTTTGTTCTAAAACTGTTCCATACATATTGCCTCCTAACAGTTTAAATAATGTTTTCTATTGTTCTGCCCCATCCATTTACCCTGTCCTTTACAGCACTGTTCCCTACTCCCTTCTTGTCTCAGTCCACACAAGTTCTTACTCATACTTCTGTTTTCACCACTACGTTCTTCATAGAACGTATCCGTTTCATATAACTGCTTCCTAACTTTTACAGAATAATAAAGACTTCATATTGTGGAGCAGCTATTCTTCTAGCTTCAAAGAGGAATGAGGCAATATCAGTTGTTTCCTGTATCCATCATATCCATCATTAAAGATCTTCTTGTGATTCTTTGGAAGAATATACTACTTGAAAATGGTACAAGAACTCAGAGCTACAGAGATGATACGTGGTCCGATCTCTACCATCAGCTCTCAGTCCCTCTGCACATGCCCAGCTGCACTTGTTCACTTGTTAGGACATATTATCCTTAACGCAATGAAGGGTAAAGAGGTGGGAACAATTGATCCCACCAGAAAAAAAAAAAGGGAAAAACCCAGAAGACACAAGTAGTTCAGAATGCTACCATTAAAGGAAACAGGAAAGGGTTCTGGAATACACAGAAGGCAGATCAACTGGGTCAAGGAGGAACAGGTAGAGTGGATAAAGCCAGATGATGACAGAAATATGAAAAAGGAGAAATGTTGCCTAGTTAATGAGGATTGTACAGTATGTCCAAACCTGTGGAAATCTTATCTAATCTTATTTAAAGCAGCCACAGGTAGCAGGATTCAGGGGATAAACAGAGCACCTTAAATAACATTTAAGATGGATATGTGACAGTTAACAAACAGTTAACAGAGAGAAGGACATTTTATGATGTGAACAATCAGAATGACAGGTGAAAGGAGGAATAAAGGTCACAATAATCAGCCAAAGAGAAAAAGCAAAAAGAAGGTTAGGAACTAAGGACCAGCAGGGATTAGATAAATGTTTGATGGTGTTAAAAAAAAAAAAAAACTGGGACAGAGATGTATACCTGTGTCTCTCTGATCACATAACCTGTTGGCAGAGAATGCCACAGCAAAAGTCTGCCATCCTCTCTGCTTGCCACTTTTCTACAGCTTAGACTGGGAATATTAGAGCTGGCATCTTGAAAAAAAAGCAGCAGGTGCAACCATAAATATGCTCCTGAAATCAATCAGTTTAGATTATAATGGTGATGATGAATATGCACGATATGGAACTGTCTAAACTCGTATGCATTCACCTCCACAACCAGGCAGATAGATATCCTTTCTATTCTGACACCTGTCACACGAGAAGATGGGTTAGGTGCAGTGACAGCAACTACACTTAAAACTGCAACAATCGGAGCAGATAATTGTTTAAGTGTCAATGTAGCTCTTGTTCATTCCCGATCTGACAGCACCGATCACAGAGCTGGGGATGTTATAGAAGACTTTTCAAACAAGGGCAGAGGGAGCGGGCATACACCTGTCAGATCAGGCAGGAGACATGGGCAGAGGGAGCGGGCATGCACCTGTCAGATCAGGCAGGAGGCATGGGCAGAGGGATCGGGCATGCACCTGTCAGATCAGGCAGGAGGCATGGGCAGAGGGAGCGGGCATACACCTGTCAGATCAGGCAGGAGGCATGGGCAGAGGGAGCGGGCATACACCTGTCAGATCAGGCAGGAGGCATGGGCAGAGGTAGCGGGCATACACCTGTCAGATCAGGCAGGAGACATGGGCAGAGGTAGCGGGCATACACCTGTCAGATCAGGCAGGAGACATGGGCAGAGGGAGCGGGCATACACCTGTCAGATCAGGCAGGGGGCATGGGCAGAGCAGGCGGATGGAAGGTGTGCCTCCTTCATACAAGGACAAGGCTGTGCGCCCCATAGGGATCTGCAGAGGAGAAGGAAGGAGCAGCGATCTTACCTTTACTGGCGGACAGCTCCCGGTTAATGTGCATCTTCCTGCCTGCCTCTGCTCCTCCGCGGATCCCCTATTCTCTCTTCACTTCCACTTGTACGTCCCAGGAAAACAAAGACAGCCTGCGAGGTGGGATCAGGAGGAGGGAGCCAGGGCTGGAGCTGACACCTCTAGGTCCTCTCTATCTTTCACTCTAATGAGGGGGGCCACTGTGATCAGGGATGCTGGAGGCAGCAGGTGGCCCTGGCAGCTCCTGTGTGTGGCTCGCAATGTGATTTAATGAGGATCTCAAGGAAGGAAGAGAGCTCTCTACCTCTTCCTCTCTGTGTCTCTCCCTTCGCTGTGACTTGTTTTCTCTCTCTCTCTCTTACATCCACATGCTGCTGGCTGCTGGCAGAAATAGAAACTGCACACACACACACACACACACACACACACACACACACACACACACATATAGATCTATATATATATATATATATATATATACATATATATATATATATATATATATATATATATATATATATATATATATATATATACACACTGTATACACACACACTCACACTCACAGTCACTTGCAGCACAGGAAGGAAGGGGTGCACAGAGATCCAAATCTAATGACATATATACTGTATGTGTCAGTTTACACATCAACAAAACCTAACAAGACCTGCTATTATGTTTCTGCTGAAAGAATAAAGGCTTTTAAACCGCCGCTTTGTTGTCCGTTGAAAAATCACTCAAGCAGAAGAAGGGTCATTGACACATTTATGTAATGAAAACAAATACTCCAGGCCACAGCCCTAATTAAATAAATTGACACTTGTCATTTCCAGGACTGGAATGGTTCACACTTGACCTTCAGTTTAAAGCCCCCCCAAAAAATCGAAAATGTTGCAGTTTACCAATTCTTAAAGCTGGATTCCAGGTATGGCTGTTTTTCTGTAGTATGTATAGTAGCTATGTATATACCATAGCTGTGGGATCTCCTAGGACAGCGGGTCTCAACCCGGGGGTCGGTACCCCCCCCCGGGGGTCAAATGACGATTTGCCAGGGTTCACCGAATCCTGGGATTTTCTTGAAGCCCACACCGCTCTCCCAGCCTTTTCATGGCCGCCCAGCTGAGCAGTTCCTGGAGCCTGCGGCCACCCACTCAGCCTCTTCGCAGCCGCCCATTCAGTTCACAGCATGGCTGGGGGGCAGAGACTAGAGGTCAGCTGACTGGTGAGGAATGTGAAGTGGGAGGGGCTGGAGGAGACCCTATCTCCTGATTTCAGCATAGGTGTCACTGCTGGGAGACACAGTGAGTAACACTATCTGTGATTATAGTTGCCATTAAAAGTCCCCACTACAGTTCTCAGATCAGCAGATGACCTTGATCAAGAGCACCTAAGTTAGCTGATCAGAACTGCCACTGATCCCATTCCCCCCCACCATCACTGTCACTCATTCAACTCCCCGCCAGCACTGCCACTGATCCCTTTCCCCCCACCCCCCCACCAAGGAGTAAGAGAAGGAATAAAAATAGCGACTACATGGAAGGAAGAGGAAAAGAGGGGGAGGGACAAAGAAAAGGGAGAGAAAGAATAAGAGAACAAGAACGAGGGCTAGAGAGAGGGAAAGGGAAAAAAAAACAAACAAGAAATTGGGATAGAAAGAAAAGGGAAAGAAAGGAGAACAAAGAGAAAGAGTGGTACATCCTACAATGTACCATAAGGGGTTTTAATACTGTACGGGTGGAAGGGACTCAGGGAGCGCTAAATGTCTGTAGGTTAGGGGCGCAAATCACTTGTCTTGCCTTGGGTGCTGATAACCAACGCTACAAAAATAATTTTACTGTTAGGGGTCATAGGGGATTTTATCAAGGAGTCATGACACTAGAAAGGTTGAGAACCGCTGTACTAGGAGCTGGAAATCGCTGTAGTAGACACCACTACTTCATTTGTTTCTGGTCCCGTGCCAAGTGGTTGCCCTGCTGCATTCTACACTGAGGAGGTCGGCTGCTCGGCACCAGTACAATTCAGAGATCACTTTGCATTTTCTCAATTAATGCAAGGCATTCTCTGATTGGATAAGGTGGAGATGTGTGGCCGTGATGTCATGGTCTCCACTTTGTCCAATCAGAGAATGCTTTGCAATCATTGAGAAAATACAAAGCATTCTGTGACTGGCACCCATGCCCACCGGCCAGTCAAGTTCCTCCACCCCAAACTCGCTCATCCATGTCTTTATGGACCTTGCTTTGTGCACTTGTTCATATCATTTGGTAGAGGGGTTATTATGGTGTGGGGTTGTTTTTCAGGGGTTGGGTTTGGCCCCTTAGTTCCAGTAAAAGGAACTCTTAAGGCATCCACATACCAAGACATTTTGGACAATTGGACAACACCAGAGCACAAAGCAAGGTCCATAAAGACACGGATGAGCGATTTTGGGGTGGAGGAACTTGACTGGCCTTCACAGAGTTCTGACTTCAACCCAATAGAACAACTTTGGGATGAATTAATGTGGAAACTGCAAGTCAGGCCTTCTCGTCCACATCAGTGCCTGAACTTACATGCGCTTTCGGAAGAGTGATCAAACATTCCCATAGACAGACACACTCCTAAACCTTGTGGACAGCCTTCCCAGAAGAGTCGAAGCTGTAATAGCTGCAAAGGTGGGCCAACTCAATATTAAACCCTTTGGACTAAGGCTGGGATGTTATTAAAGTTCATGTGCATCTAAAGTCAGGCATTCCAATACTTCTGTTCATTTAGTGTATAAGAGAACTGTTTTCTCTTGTCAAAGGATTTATTTTTCTGTCCACCCAGTCCTGAGATTTACAAAGCTCTACCACACAGGGCAATGCTCTCTGGCAGGGCAGGAGAACAGTATTTTTTTCTGCTGCAGCTCTGTAACACTTACAGGTCCTTTCCCTCCCCCAGTCTATAACTGGACAGGAAATTAATGAATGGATGAGCAGTTTCTGCTGCAAACCCATGAATTCACCTCCCATTCATAGACTTGTGGTCAGAGAAAGAAGAGGTACACAGCATTCTGCTGGCATAAATCTCTTGCAGCCATTTTTTCATTTTGTGAAGGGGATGGTTAAACACCAGTTCATCAATCTGCTGTTTATAAATGTATTTTGGTAGAAAAAGGGTTAAACATTTAATTTAAGGATATATTAATGAATACAGAACTGCATTAATTTGTGACTTTTATATCTGTTGGGAATTTAGCTTAAAGCAAGGTACCCCATATATGGTGCAAACGGGTTGCAGGAAAGAAATTTGCTTGTTTCCACCATTAACACGGTCAGTGTTGATGGCTGAATCCCTCCTGCTGAGCCATTGTATTCTCTGGGGGGACTGGTTGTACCCAAGTTGATTGATCGATTGATCAGCTTGGGTACATTCAACCTGTCCATACATGGTTCCGATCTGCTGAACCAGACGATATTCAAACCGTCTATGGGAGGCCTAACTCCTGAAACTGTTTTATAGCTCCCATGCCACATCTCACCGAATATGCATGGCACCTAATAAAGCGAGAGTGTTTAATTATTGGCAATGCCTAAAGAAACCAATACTAATTCTGACCTGGTCCCCAGTGTCACGTGTACCTTAAAGTGGATCTTCACCTTAAATTAAAACAGATTTTCACCTGCCTTCTCTTCCCTCCCTCTCTCAAATTTGGAATTTTTTTTTTAACATTATGGAGTTTATATTCAATGCAGCATTTCCATCTTTCTCACCTAGGAGAGAATGACATTTCTCCCCCCCCAGATTTTGCGCATGCACGGATGTGTCATAGGGTTTCAAGCCTGAGCAGAGCCCTGTAGGACAGCGTGAATATGGCAGTCCCAGACCTTGCTGTCGCTGAACTGTGTATGCATGGAAATTACCATACACAAATTTGCCTCAGTGCTCTTCCGGGACCAAAAGGCCGGGCAGAGTCTTATGGGATTTCTGCACGCATGCCCGAATGGCAGCGTCGCAGGTGGCCAAAACTAAAGGGGACTGAAGTTCCTCTTTAAGTAGTATCATGCAGGATGGATGCATTGCAGCACTGGTAAATTAAAAGGAACAAATTTAATACAAGTGCCACCATTGCCTCCTTCTCTTAACACAGGGTGAGTGGGGCTTTGCATTTACTAGGACCTACAGTATGTGGTATCTATGTGATACCTGACAGATACATGGTTCCATAGAAAAAGGATCTGGGTTATAAATTTGGGGAGTAATGGCAACGAGGGGCGAAGGGTCAGACTTTTGACCTTAACCACAGTTAAAACTTGTATTACATTTGCAGAACATCTTATAAAGCACATAAAGCTTTGAATGGATAAAGGGCAAACACTTACAGTCAGCTCTTATTTTTCTCCAGTATAAGAACTCTTCATAGTAAACTTGTAAAAACGTTGGCAATACAAACTTAATATTTGATTTTAAAATGTAAAAGCAGAGACCTTGGTAGTTCCTTGGAGCCACAATAATTTGGATTATTATATCACATTGATAACTTAATTCCACATGCATTGATACTTTGCTTAAGCAGAAGGCCCCTGGTTTTTGTTTTATGGGCTGTGGAGAACTGGGTACACTAACATTTTGTGATACTGCCCCAGAATCAAGCCCCTTTGGACTGAAGTTTATCAATTAATATATAATGTATTGTGCCACAGTGCCCCTAAAAATCCATACAGGGCTCTACTCATCTTTGAACCAATTTAGTGTACTGCCAATACATTTAGACATTTATCTTCACAGTGGCTAAACATACCCTGGCAACAAAAGCTTGGTGGACCCATACTCCAAAGCTGCATAAGTTTAACAAAAAATTGCATGGTATTTAGTGGATGAAAAAGTAAAAAAATTAAAAAAGGTATGGTTCTCCTGGATCACACATTATTTTCCAGGTGATCTTAATCATTCCATGTGGACCATTTATTGCTTATAAGGAGATGTGGCTCTGAGTGTGATGGTGCTCTGGACAATCTTGCTTCTTCCTTTTCCCTACCCCTTCCTATGCCTTCTATTACGCTCCTCTCTTTCTACGTTTCCTCTCTGGTTCCACTCGACATCAGTTTTTTCTCTTTTTTTCTTTTTATTGAGCCATCTAGTAGGGTCTGAATGTTCTTTCGAGGTCTACTGATAAAATAATATTCATGACTACATCTTGCAAGGCCATTAGACTCTAAGTAGAAGGTCTGTAGCAGAATGTGTTTTCTGCTTTTCATTGAACTTTTCATGTGGTTTCACTTTATCATTTTAGCCCTTAGGCTGCATTCTTCTCTGTATGTCGCACAAAAATTGGTACCTCTGATCTGTGCTTATTTTTACTTTGTGAAACCTTTTGTAATAAAAATGTATTAAAACAAAAATGCATCAAAACATCTCACGTCACTTTCAACGTCACCTTGAATTTCTGTATCTACTGATTGTTTTGACAGGCGGTTTTAACTGATCACAGTTTTTCATTATTTGCTCAGTTTGAATAGCCTGGGCTTGTAAAATTTTAAGTCGGCCATACATGGATCGAAATTTGGCTGGTTCAGCAGGGACTGGCCATAATTCTATCCATGTATGGAAAGGCTAGTTGTTCAAAAGTTGATCTACCGATCAATTTCTGTACAACCAGCCTATTGGAATATGTAGGGCCGTTTTTAATATTGACTGGACCCTGGGCAAAAATTTTCTTGGGCCCCCCCCATGCAATTTCACTCTTCACCTGCTTTCCCTTTTCTCATGCAGCCTTAGTTATCCTGTCTACATCCACTTGAGCTGCATGCAGGCAGCCTTAAGAGGTAAATGCAGATGCAGCAGCTACACGAACTCAGCTGGTGCTTTCATCTTTTAGGCTGCCTGCACCCAGCTCGAGCAGATGCAGGCGCAAAAACAAAGGCCTCATTCACACATTACAGATGCCAGCGTTCATCTGAATGAGACCTAAATGGGCAAAAAAAGGAGTGTTTCTAGCTGGTTAAGGCTGCACATATCAATATTGGAGATTTTTGTGTAGCCATTCCGTCGGAAAAATAGGGAACCTGCTCTCAATCTTTTGCTGGCGGAAATTCCGCCAGCAAAAGTCCAATGGAGCATACACACGGTTGGAATTTCCAACCAAAAGCTCACATCGGATTTTTCTGGCGGAATTTCCGATTGTGTGTACAGGGCATTAGGTTTTTATTGCTGTCCGTGTCCCCAATAGTTTATAGAAATAACTGAATGTGGATGCACTTTATTAGTATAGCTGTAATAGTTACTTATATTGGTACTGGTAATATTGCATATTATTGTAATTTTAAAAACTAAAGATTATCACTGGCATTAGAATTACACTGCAATTATTATTGCATATGTTTATTATTATCTCATAATATTGCAGATTTTATCGCACAGTTTAAATACTGGTACTATAGCACTAGACTGCAATTTAGGATCGCAATACATATGGTGTGCTGACTGCACAGGACTGCAGCAGTTTTTCATGATTGTAATTTCTTAATCGCATAGGATTATAAGTTGATAATACAGCAGAAGTTTGCGATTTTCCAATTTGCATTTGATTGCCTACAATATATGTAGTAGTTAGGCTGCGTCAGATTGCAGCATTATCGCATGAGATTGCATTTCTTTAATCGCAGTATTGGATTGCAATTTCTATAGGATTGCATTACATGCATGACATTTACTACATAGGATTGTAATACTTTACAGCAGTATATGTTGGGATTTTTATTAATCGTGACAGTTATATGATCGTATTTGGATAGCGGAGCATTTATTGGTATATAGATTAGGCTGGCACGAACATATGGGACGTGATCAATGCTAGCAGCTGTCTTACTACTCTAATTGGATCCTCACATGGTAGCTCGCAAGAATTCGTATATATTTGAGATCCGATTCCTGTCCGAATTTTCAGATCACACTGCGATATGCGAACAGATTTGGGGGTGTCATTAACTTTAAATTGACACTCCCAGCAGTTTGCATAGGACAGTGTGAACTGCCGCCGGGAGACATGCGATGCGGGAACCTGCAGTGGATTCGCAGGGTTCCCCCTGCATCGCAGCAGAGTGAACCGGCACTTAGAGGGGAAATCTTTCAATGGGGACCCTAGCTCTGGTGACCTGGGGGGGGGAGCAAGGGGTTCCCTTAATTTGCTGGGATTTCCTCTCACTTCCTGTTTTGACTACTGGACAGGAAATGAAGTAAATCTCCCCATTTGAACACGGGTGGCAAACAAATAAAAAATTGACAGAGATTATAACCCTCCTTTACTCTATCCAAAATGGAAAAAAAGTTTTGCCTATAGTACTACCTTAGGACATAGTGATCTTGTTAAATAGAAAAGCAAAGAAAACTATTGTAGCAATAAACACAGAAGGATTATATGTTCTATGGTCACAACATAGACCTTTGTTTTATAACATCAGCATTGTAATAGAAATACAAAACAATAATTATATTTGAAAATCCAATATAAACTTGCTCAAAAAATTTCCTTTCATGTCAAGAGTTCTGTCTGTCTGCTTGCCATCTCTTTCTGCATTTTATTGGATTCCCTGCCAGTGGCGGCTGGTGCTCAAAATTTTTTGGGGGTGCAAAAAATTTTGAAAAAAAATCATCAATTGCAGCCACTGTGGCCATCAAACGCTGCCGCTGTGGCCATCAAACGCTGCCACTGTGCCATCAAACGCTGCCACTGTGCCATCAAACGCTGCCACTGTGCCATCAAACACTGCCACTGTGCCCATCAAACGCTGCCACTGTGCCCATCAGACGCTGCCGCTGTGCCAAACGCAGCCACTGTGCCCATCAAATGCTGCCACTGTGCCCAAACGCTGACACTGTGCCATCAAATGCTGCCACTGTGCCCATTAAACACTGCCACTTTACCAGCAAACGCTGCCACTGTGCTCTCAAATGCTGCCACTGTGCCCATTAAACGCTGCCACTGTGCCATCAAACGCTGCCACTGTGCCCAAACGCTGCCACTGTGCCATCAAATGCTGCCACTGTGCCCATTAAACGCTACCAATGTGCCCATTAAGCGCTGCCACTGTGCCATCAAATGCTGCCACTGTGGCCTCAAATGCTGCCACTGTGCCCATCAAATGCTGCCACTGTGCCATCAAACGCTGCCACTATGCCTATTAAATGCAGCCACTGTGCCATCAATTTCAGCCACTGTGCCCATTAAACGCTGCCACTGTGCCATCAAACGCTGCCGCTGTTCCATCAAATGCTGTCACTGTGCCATCAAACGCTGCTACTGTGCCCATCAAACACTGCCACTGTGCCATCAAACGCTGCCACTGTGCCCTCAAACACTGCCGCTGTTCCATCAAACGCTGCCACTGTGCCCTCAAATGCTGCCACTGTGCCCATTAAATGCTGCCACTGTGGCATCAAACGCTGCCACTGTGCCCAAACGCTGCCACTTTGCCATCAAATGCTGCCACTGTGCCCATTAAACGCTACCAATGTGCCCATTAAGCGCTGCCACTGTGCCATCAAATGCTGCCACTGTGGCCTCAAATGCTGCCACTGTGCCCATCAAACACTGCCACTGTGCTATCAAACGCTGCCACTGTGCCTATTAAATGCAGCCACTGTGCCATCAATTGCAGCCACTGTGCTCATTAAACGCCGCCACTGTACCATCAAACGCTGCCACTGTGCCCTCAAATGCTGCCACTGTGCCCATTAAATGCTGCCACTGTGGCATCAAACGCTGCCACTGTGCCCAAACGCTGCCACTTTGCCATCAAATGCTGCCACTGTGCCCATTAAACGCTGCCACTGTGCCATCAAATGCTGCCACTGTGGCCTCAAATGCTGCCACTGTGCCCATCAAACACTGCCACTGTGCTATCAAACGCTGCCACTGTGCCCATTAAACGATGCCACTGTGCCATCAAACGCTGCTGCTGTTCCATTAAACGCTGCCACTGTGCCCATTAAACGCAGCCACTGTGCCATCAAACGCTGCCAGTGTCCCCATCAAACGCTGCCAGTGTGCCCATCGTATGCTGCCAGTGTGCCCATCAAATGCTGCCAGTGTCCCTCCCGGGGACAGATCGCAGATGGATCACCGGGACCGGCGCTTGCTGGGTGTCCTCTTCTCTGGCGTCTCCTTTCCAGTAAGCTTCCTCTGCTCTGTCCCACTTCCATCAAAGCTCTGAGCATCCAATAGAATAGGGATGCCTGGCACTTTGGCCAATCAGGAAACAGGTCTCACTGATCTGCCTCCTGATTGGCGGGGAGGCAATGCGGTGTGAAAATAGCGAATATTCATTCACTATGGTCACACAATTGGGTGGGATCAGGGAGCACTCTCTGCACCCCAAGCCCATCGTTTTTTGAAGCCTATTAGAGCCTCTGGCTCTAATCAGGTGCTTTAAAAAAATACACCCCCTCCTGCCCCCGCCATAGGAGTCCATGCGTCCGGTGTCCTGAAAGGGGTCGGGCGCATGAATAGGGAGGAGGTGGAAGGGATAGGGGGGCAGCGCCAGTGAGCCCACAATGCACGGGCCGCCACTGTTCCCTGCATGCTTTCCAGCTTCTCCTCTGCTGTTCACTTTCAATTTTCTAAGGACTACATGTCCTATGGTACCTTGCTGGCTGCCAGTGATTCCTGTACTGACTCTGCCTCCTGAAACTCCTCTTCTCTGCACCTCTGTAGTTCAGAAGGCAGCCTTTGTGATATTTGTGACAGTCAGTGCATATTCATAGAGCATAGTAAATACCTGTCACAGACTTTAAAGTGGATGTAAACCCCATCCATGAAATCTGACCTGGGCACATATATCTGTAGTGTTTACTTATCTCTCTCCAAAGCCCTAGGCCCCTTGTGTTTCTGCTGCTCTGGTCTTCTGTTATCAGCATGACAACAAAGTTCTCTGACACAGGAGATAAAAGCAGCTGTAAATTGGAGTCAGGGTGGATGCTATTAATAGATTAGCAGAGAGCTGGTCTATTTATAGCACAGCTCTGAATGTTTATTCGTTCCTCTGCCTATGTGGAGGGGGGGTGTGCCTTTCCTCCAATCAGCTGTCACACAGTGTATGCCCAGGCTCCCCTCCCACTGTTAAAACAGGAAGAAAAATTTCTAACACGATGTGCACTTTCTAAAGAATAAAGAAAACTGAGGACAGCAGATATACATGTAGAGATATTTGTTTTATCCCTGTGTATCATCTGAGGCTGTTCACTTCACTGGGTATATGTGAGGGTTTACATCCACTTTAAGGAAGTAAATGTATTGGGATTGTCACAATGTAACTTTACAATCTTGAAATCATTCTTAATAATAGGAATAGGCTACAAATAATTTTGTTTGCCCATAGATATGCTTTAAAGTGGTTCTAAAGTCTTAGGCTGGGTTCACACTATTGCCGCATGCGGCTCACAGCAGCGGTCCGGTGCGCTCCCGTTCACCATTTCAGCCCGAATTTTGTGCTGAATTCGGACCTAAATGGACCAATAAACGCACAGAACCCCTGTGCAGATTCACACCGGAGCCACAGCAGAGATATGTGAACCGGCTCCATAGAGAGCCGGTCACAATCTCCTACCATGCAAATTGGATGCGGGGAAACCCGCATCCAATTTGCATAGGTGTGAACCCAGCCTTAAGGTATTTTACCTTAATGCATTCGATGTATTAAAGTGAAAAACCTCCTGTGCTGAAGCTCCCCCCCCCCCCCTTTATCTTACCTGAGCGATCCAATCCAGCAATGTGTACGAGCACAGTGGCTTCTGCCTCTGTCTCCCTCCTCATTGGACTGATTGACAGGAGTGGGAGCTATTGGCTCCCGCTCCTGTCAATCGAAAGCTGTGACATGGGAGGGGGGGGAAGGGCAGAGTCCCACTGTCTGTGTCAATGGACGCTGCAGCGGGACTCAGGAACGAGCATGCACAGGTGCCCCCATGGAGAGCGGCTTTCTATGGGGGCACCCGCCAAAGAGGAGGGGCCTGGAGCACCGGTGGGGGACACTAGAAGAAGAGGATCGGGGCTGCTCTGTGCAAAAGCAGGTAAGTATGACATGTTTGCTATTTTAATTGATAAAAAAAATGAGGGTTTAATACCGCTTTATGCTACAAAAAGAGAAAGTTGACATTAATAGACTACCATTCTAAAGCCAGCTGCAAACTACTCTCAGTTAACTTTTCAGTGCTTTTCTTTTGTTTGTCTTTACCTAAACCAAGATAGTAGGATAGCAGTGCAGACGTCCATTAAACAAGATGCCACTGGTTGATGTTGAAAATGGTCACTGGGAATAATTAGGTTTTCGTTTCTGAGTTATGTACAACGCTCTTGGTTTTGCAAATTTTTTTTATTATCATATATTAAATGCACAAATAATTTACTATAAAATAACTATTAAAAGGAGTATAAAGGAAAGTAAATGTGTTGTTCACAGCAACTGACTTCTACAGCATGTCAGAAAAGTACAGCCAGTATCTGTTTCCTATTGATATTATCTATGTTCTTCCGTTTTCTCCAGATTATATAACAGAATAACAGAGTTTTGCAGAATACTAGGCTATTTCCTTGCAGTTGACATTTTTATCAAGAAAGCCATCTTTTTATTGTTATATATAGCCCTTCCACATGATCCACTCTTTTAGAGTAAAATCGAGATTCTCTTTATGAAATGGACACTAGGGGCACTCTACCACTGCAGTCTGTGATCTAGAATAACATAATAAATACAGATAAAAGGAGTCCATATGGTGAATGATTTATGGCCATATGGTTAATTGAACTATAATTTTAATAATCTTTGAAGTTCACAAATGCTAGCAAACATCTTTTTTTTTTTTTTTTCAAAGATACGAGAAAAGAAAAGGCTTTTTGTAGAATATTAATACACCTGTGCAAGATGTAAAAATAAAGTAAAAACTGTACAAAATGAAATGTCATTCAAAGGATGTAGCAAGGTAAACATTCACATCATTGAAGGATGTGTTCATAGAAGTGGATAGACCGCATACTGGAATGTAAGGGCTTGCTTTCAGCAGAATGGACACAGGTGCAGGTGAAATATGAGGAAGTGTTATTTTTAAATAATGGGTGTAAAACTGGACAGTATCCCAGAAAAGAATGTTGTACATGCTTTAGAAAAGTTCAATGGATGGTTTGGATTTGTTTAAAGCAGGGTTCTCCAAACTTTTCAGTACAAGGTACACATTAAGTATATATTTTCCAAATATTTTTGGGCTGAAAATAATTTTTTATATTTTATTATGTATAATAATAATTTTATAAATCAATGAAAAATAAATGAATAAATATGTTTGGCTTGGATCTTTTTTGGAATCAACATTACACGATTCAGAGCAAAAGATAAAGAACTTAATGTGGTTGTAAATCCTTACATATACAGTGCCTTGAAAAAATATTCATACCCCTTGACATTTTCCACATTTTGTCATGTTACCACCAAAAACATAAATATATTTTATTGGGATTTTATGTGATAGACCAACATAAAGTGGCACATAATTGTGAAGTGGAAGGAAAAAGATAAATGGTGTTCAAAATCGTTTGCAAATAAATATGTGAAAAGTGTGGCGTGCATTTGTATTCAGCCCCCCTGAGTCAATACTTTGTAGAGCCACCTTTCGCTGCAATTACAGCTGCAAGTCTTTTTAAGTATGTCTCTATCAGCTTTGCGCATCTAGAGAGGGAAATTTTTGCCTATTCTTCTTTGCAAAATAGCTCAAGCTCTGTCAGATTGGACGGAGAGCGTCTGTGAACAACAATTTTCTATTCTTGCCACAGATCCTCAACTGGATATAGGTCTTGACTTTGACTGGGCCATTCTAACACATGAATGGCTCTGGCTGTATGTTTAGGGTCGGTGTCCTGCTGGAAGGTGAAGGTGCTGGAAGGTGAACCTCCACCCCAGTCTCAAGTCTTTTGCAGACTCTAATGCCGCATACACACGAGCGGACTTTACGGCAGACTTGGTCTGGCGGACCGGACTCCATCGGATAATTCAATCGTGTGTGGGCTCCAGCTGACTTTTTTTTCCCATAAGTTCGACGGACCTAGAAATGAAACATGTTTCAAATCTTTCCGACGGACTCGGCTTTCTAGCATACAAACCGTTCATCTGTGTGCTAGTCCGACGGACCAAAACTGACGCATGCTCTGAAGCAAGTACAAGACGGAAGCGCTCGGTCTGGTAAAACTAGCCTTCGTATTGAAGCTAGCACATTCCTCACGCTGCTAATTCTGTGATCTTTTAATACAGCGCATTCTTGTCTTCTTTATAATGCAAGAAGAATGAAGTTGTTTTTCTGCTTATATTCACACAGAGTTCTCACAAACTACTTTCTTCATTATTTATCCTCATGTCATGGCTAATATTATAGTTTTTAAAAGTCAGATCTCCATAAATAATGTAGCAACATTTTTTTTTACTCATCTTTTGAACTTTTATATTTCATAAATATCTATTTTACAATTTGTGATAAATTCTCAAAAATCTATTGATTTAAATGTTTAATTTTTTTATGGAGTTTCAAGTTACTACAATAACCTTATTATTTTGTATTGTTAATGAACCTTAATGAGGTTGGTGTCCCTTGTTAATTTGACATAGGGGGGTTATTTTCAAAAGGCAAATTCATTTAGCACTACAAGTGCAAAGTGCACTTGAAATTGCACTGAAAGAGCACTTGGAAGTGCAGTCGCTGTGGACCTGAGGGGCACATGCAAGGAAACCAAAAATAAATCTTGCACATGATTGGATGATAAAATCAGCAGAGCTTCCCCTCATTTCAGATCTTCCCCTCAGATTTACAGCGACTGCACTTCCAACAAGTGCACTTGCAGTGCAATTTATAAAGTGCACTTTGCACTTGTACTTTGCACATGAATTGCAAAATGATTTTGCCTTTTGTAAATAACCCACATAGTCTTTTTGACATGTACCTGCCTACTCACAAACAAAATGTCCTTTTTGAATAAAAACACATAGTAAATAATTTTAGGTAAATAAAATAGCCATTTATTCTGGGAAAAACATAAATGAGGATGGCAACATTGGAGACACTTTTGGAATGTGTGAAGCCTTTTGTCCCCCAGGGCACACATCAAGTCAGTGGAAATCAAAATTGGGATCTTGCGGAGTCCATAGAATAGGGAGCACAATCTGCGTCTTCTGTCAGACCAGACTGAAGCCAGGCAATCACTTTCAACTCTTCCGTGGAGCCTTCCCTGCACGCTGCCCTGCAGCCTTCCCTCCACGCTTCTCTGCAGCCTTCCTTGGAGGCTGTGCCTCTGGTGGTGTACTTGTGGCAGGAGGAGGAGGAGGGGCTTCATCCGAAATATGGCTTGTTTGAGTAAGCTGGCCCCTCAACCCCTTCTGAAGGGCCTCAAAAATAATCCCCTCACAGAGGAGACGTTGCCCCTTCTCAAGTTCCACCAACCTGGTGGCCAAATAAGTACCATAGGCCTCTTCAGCATTGGGGGGGTTACTCAGCACTTGGCTGGCTTCCCGAATGAGGGCAAGTGATTCCTCCTCTGTTCAGGTCATCTTCCTGGGCCTATTGGTGGTAATGCGGAGGAGAGGCACCTGGCATTCGGTGAGGCTTCTACTGGGCCCAGCCACCTCCTGCCTGCCACTGGGCATGGCCTCCTCCTCTCTACCACTGGGCACGACCTCCTCCTGGCTGAGCTCATCCTGTGTATAAAAAAAAGGGACATAGTTGTAATTTTTTCTTCCTCAATCACACACAATTTTCAGTTCAATACTTGCAAATATAATTATAAACAAATATAAAAGGCTATTATTTTGACCTCACCATTATTCTAGCTGTTCACCAATCTTTGAAGTACATTTTTGGCCATTACTGTCTAGTGATATGTATACATAATAATAATTGTGATTAAATCATTGATTTTTAAGCAATTAAAAAATGTTATAGTTTACATCATTAATATTTACACAATTCAAAATTCCCCAAAAAAGTATACCTGGCTGCAGCTGGGCGCATCTACTTCATCAAGGATGAAAGGGCCCGGTTCTTCCTGGGATGCCTCAGCTGGGGTGGAGGGAAGGGTTGGGCTGGAGGGAAGGGTGGAGGGAAGGGTTGAAAGCGATTGCCTTGCTTCTCTCTGGTCATCCAGAAATCTCAGTTTGGGGTAGTACCACAGCTTGGGGACATAAACCTTGCCTGCTGCTGCTCCTGATTTGAGGGAATCCTGAATCTTCTTGTGTTCCCGTCTGTACATATTCCGCAAGATCACAATTTTATTTTCCACTAACTTAATGTCTGCCAGGGGGAACTCGAGTCTCCATAAGTCTCCAAAACTCCATAAGTCTCCCCGGTGTTTCCTGCCTTTCTCGCTTACTGAAATACAAGGGGTGCTTGACCTCCCACAGGTTTCCATTCTCTTGATAGAGGTCAATAAACTGAATGAAAAAATCCTCCTCCTTAAAGGGATTAAATTAATCTGAAAGACAAGACACAAGATAAAAACTGTAATGCCAGTCCCAACTCCCAGTATTATTTTTTACAGAATATAGGGTGCACACACACACATACACACACATACACACACACACACCAAACACATACACAAAACACACACCCACTTTTCAATCTTTACCTTTGTTTATGACGCTCGCTACTACCGTTTGGACATACGTAGTCCAGCGTACTAGCTTTATATACACTGCGCATGTGTCATGCTCCGCCTGCGTCACCCACCCCTGACGTTCTCTAGGAGGATTTTCCCTCGCCCCTTCACTCTTCGTTGCGCAGTGGGAGTATATAGAGAAAGATGGAGGAGAGATTATCTGGAACTAGGAGGAAAGCCCGGAGCCACAAACATCCAGATCCAGGAGGAGATATAAGGCCACCAACATGGCCTTTGAAGAGATGGTGGAGATGGTGGCCATATTGAGAAAGGGGGGACTATGATGGCAAAAAAGGACTGTACACCAGACCCAATATGTGGAAGGACAAAATAATGTCCTCAGTTGTCACCACTATTGAGCAAAAATTTGGAATTAAACGGGCTAAAGAACAATTGAGGAAGCGCTGGTCTGACCTAAAAACTAGGGAGCCTGAACAATATTGCCAAATCAAGAAGGTGCTTAAAAAAAGTAAGTACTTGTTGTGTGTTCCTATTGAGATACATTTAGGTCTTGATAATTTGTCGTATAAAAATACGTTTTTGATGTTGTGTAGAAGTGTTTGAAACTAGAATGCTAATTAAAAAATGATTCAGTGTAATGTAAGGACAGGACACAGCACTGTTTCCACATCTGGACTCACGAGCACTAGTGTACTGTGTGACACCAGAGAAAATTTTTGCGGGTAATCCACACAGGGGCTCCAGGGGATACTTGAGGTGTCTCCATCTGTGAAACTTGCATACAAATGTTAAGCATTGCAGTTTTGTTAAAAGTGAATTTGAATCCTGTCTTAAAAATTTTTTTTTAAACAAACAGACAATTGTCCACCACTTCAAAGCAAGGTTTCATATTCCTATTTCTGGCCCGAAATATCACTGTGTTAAGTATACCTTTTGTTTCATTCTCATAGGGGAGAAAAGACTCAGACAACAGTCAGAGGATCCCAGGACTCCCCCAAGTCACCAGCCTGAATCAGGAATTACCCCAAGCCCCAGCTCAAGACCACGCCCACCCGACGATCTTGAGGAAGAAGAGGTGGAGGAAGTGGGCGAGATTTGCACCCCACCAAGTGAGTGACTGACACCCCAGCTTAAGGTAATCTATTTAGGCGTGCATATTTCTAAATACATTTTTCTCCACAAATTTTAGGTGATGTTCTGGTTGTGGAAGGCCAAGCGGCGGAGCCATTTAGCACAGACAGTGCACAAAGACTGATTGGGCAGATAATGGTGTGGAATGGCCAAATTGATCGAATGCGAGAACAAATTGACAGCATGAGAAATCGGCTGGGCAGCATACAACAGGAAATGAAGAACATGATTGATGTTTTGGGCAGAATCTAATCACTTTTTGCCTAAAACATCAATCATGTTCTTCATCTCATTGTAAAATTTTATATTTTGTAATTTTTTAAAGTTGTGAAATAGTAAAAGCAAAATTTATCAGATGCAGACAGTGTGTCATCATGTGCTATCTGCCATCAGGGGATCTCAATGTACTTGTTTTGTGTTTGCAACCCCTTCCTCATAATAATATTAGTTTGTGAGAGGAAAAAAGGGATTGCACACACAAAACACGTCCATTGATCCCCCATGATGGGAGATAGCACATGTTGACTTTACCCATTTGGACTCACAATTTGTGTGCATCTGCTAAATTTTGCTTTTGCATGGGTGACATCACCAGCACAGTTTTTGACATGTTGAACTTTGTAAGTTCCTGTTTTTTTTTTTATGTGTGAAAATGTTGTCAAGCAAAAATTTGTCTAAAACAATATTTTTGGATAAATACGCCTACAATAACCCAAAGAATTAAAAAAAATTATATTGTTAAAAACAAAAAAATTGTTAAAAAAATTACAAAAAAAACCCACGTTTTTAAAAAATGCACCTTTGAATGTGCGCACAGTAAAATGTTTTTACTACTACAATGTGTGTGGCTTATTATTTCAATACTCAATACCAGTTTATTAATTTTTTTGGTGTTTACAGTGACAAAGGGCCTTATTGACTAAAGGGAAATGCACTTGCCACTACAAGTGCACTAGGAGACAGCCAAAAATAAATGCAAACAAGAATAAAAACAAGAGATTTGATCCAAAATATTTTTTTTTTATTTTGTAAAATTTTAAAGATGCTCTGGCATTGCAATGGCCCCCCTACCATTAAAATAATTGACATATCTGTCCCGCACTTGACGGGCGGTTTGGGGGGCCAAGCCAGTACGGTCAGTATCCAGGCCTGTGAGTGCAGATTCAGCACTAAGTCTGGCCTTAGGCCCAACCGAAGTGAGATATGTTGTAGAATGTCTTCTTAAAAAATTTTGTAGAATGCAACAAGCCATGATGACATAATTGATTTTATAGTCCGTGTCACGGAACGTCCCACACTCCGCTTGAGTGCTTCCGTCAGTATACTGCTTCCTAAGTTCTGGAACACGAGTCCAATGGATCTGGCTATAGGAACCCCCAAGAACTAGACAACACCAGTCTTCGAGTACATCAGAACTACTATTTATTTGAGATCTCCCAGACATTTATACACCAGGATGACTCAAAGCTAACCTAATTAACATGAGCTCCAATAGGAGTCGTCCCGTCTCCTACATTGTATAGAGGACAATGTGATCAGCTCATTCAATTTACACACATTACCATAAACATCAACACAGGGTTAATTAGAACAAACAACAATGAGTTGAATACCCTTAGAACCTAGACTAAACTTGTTTACATTAAACCCATTATAGCTGACATCAAACAGGTGAGTGGAGTTGATGACATTAGCATCTCCTCACAGGATGTTTCCCAACAGTATGAATCCATTGAAAATCCAGGGCCCATAATCAAAAGGCAACAGGCTTGCATACAGTCCTCTCCAACAGCCTCTGTCCCGGCTAGGTCTGTGACATTTCTCCCCTTTCGGCAGGAGACTAACACAGGAGGAGACCCCAGACGGGTTGACTCCGAAGTTAGTCCATAGTTCCAGTCCTCTACTGCCTGTACCCACACAGTACCCCAAACAAATTGTTCCAAACAGAGTATTACTCACCCAGCCAACCTCTGCCTCTCTCAGAGAACATATCTGCCGCTGGGGAGAGGCCTGGACTGGCTCTTCTCCCTGGAATCCTTTCTGCCGCTGGAGAGAAGACAGGGTGTCTGGGCTCACTCTGTCATGCTGTTGGGGATCGGGGCCCACTGCCCAGCATCCCTGGGGTATACAGGTGGAGACTGAAGTCCCATCCACCTTCACAGGAAATCCATCCTCTGTTAGATGAGGGCAGAGTCCAGCAGTCCTCGGCCCTGTTGCCAGCGCTTCTGCTGGAAACCCCACACCATCTGTTCTGGCTAACTGTTGGAGAGGGAGGCCGACTGCCCCGCCTCCCTGGAACTCTGTAGTTGTTGCCGGTGCTGGGCAGAGGTTGGTAGCACTCTGCCCTGTTGCCAGCACTTCTGCTGGGGACTCCGAATCCTCCGCTCCGGCTAACTGTTGGGGCAGGAGGCTGGCTTCCTCCACTCCCAAACTGTGTAGCTGCCATTGGGGAGGTGAGCCGGCTGCTTCCTTTTCCATTCCCTCATCTGGCTGCTGGGACGACATGTCGATGATTCTGTCTCCCAGGTACACGGATCTTTGCTGGGGAGAAAAGCCCACTTCCTCCACCCTGGCCAACTGTTGGGGAGGGACAACACACACCTCCTCTCCCTTCTCCCCCTGTATCTGCTGCTGGGAAGTGATTGCCATCTTCTCAGCCTGAGCCTCCACAATTGCTGCAGGTGTGGGGCAGAGGTCTTGGACCCTCTGTCCGGTTGCCAGCACTTCTGCTGGGGGTTTGCCAGGTGGTTCCTCCTCTACAGAAACGTCTATTAAATCCCCAGTCTCTGGAATTGGTAAAAGTGTGGGACAGAGGTCTTGGACCCTCTGTTCAGTTACCAGATCTTCAGCTGGAGAAGTTTGTTTTAACTCCATAGATGCTGCTGGCAGAAAATCACATGTCCCTGTCAGTGTTGTGGGAGAAAGGCCGACTACCTCTTCTCTCAGGAAGGCTGAAGCCACTGTTGGTGCTGGGCAGAACACAGTGAACTTTGGCCCTGATAGCGGCTCTTCTGCTGGAGGCTCATCAGGTTGTTCTTCCTCAGCAGAAAAGTCTATCAAATCCCATGTCTCTGCAACTGATGTCTGGGGATAGAGGTTCACCATCTCCTGTCCATGGAACCCAGAAGATGCTATCATTTCTGGGCAGAGGTTAGCAGAGCTCTGCCCTGTTGTCAGCACTTCAGGTTTGGGGACGGCAATCTCCGGATTTTCCACTGCCGATTCTCTGGCATGCTGCTGAACTTGTTCTAGCAGTTTCCTGTATGCCCTTTCCAGATGCTGTTCCTTCCTTAGCAAATGGTCCAGATCAGGTTTGAGCTCTGAGACCCCTGCAAGACCGAGCATAGACTCTCTATAGTCTCCCAGGTCCTCAAGGTCAGGTTCCCCTTTATCGCCATACATAAAAAGATCTGTAAGGCTCTCCCACAGCAATCCAGGGCCGCCAAAGTCATATCCCTCCGGAGAGCATTCTGTTGTCTCCCCTAAATATCCCTCCTCTGCGTGCCATTGCAGAGCCCGATAACGATTGTCCAGCTCTATCTCCTGCTGGACCAACCTGTCCAACTCAGTCACCCATTGCTCCTGGGACTGCTCTCCCAGGAATGCCATCCGCAATGCCCGTTGGTCACTGGCCCGTTGCTCTTGGGTTGGAAAGCACTTGCCCTGTTTTATACCAGCGAGACGGAGGGCTGCAATCCAGAGCTCCACCCGAATTTGCTGCCTAAGCTCCAGGTATTCATCCTCAGACACAGTCCTGGTGTATGTTGAAAGGATGATCCGCAGCAGCCCCGGGAATTCTGATGCCAGGTCCATATCTCCGCTGGGGTGACTGAAGTCTGCTATGCTGATCTTGGATCCAGTTGGAGGTTTGGATGTCCCAGACTTCAGGAAGCTTTCCCGCTGCTTGCCACCAATGTCACGGAACGTCCCACACTCCGCTTGAGTGCTTCCGTCAGTATACTGCTTCCTAAGTTCTGGAACACGAGTCCAATGGATCTGGCTATAGGAACCCCCAAGAACTAGACAACACCAGTCTTGGAGTACATCAGAACTACTCTTTATTTGAGATCTCCCACACATTTATACACCAGGATGACTCAAAGCTAACCTAATTAACATGAGCTCCAATAGGAGTCGTCCCGTCTCCTACATTGTATAGAGGACAATGTGATCAGCTCATTCAATTTACACACATTACCATAAACATCAACACAGGGTTAATTAGAACAAACAACAATGAGTTGAATACCCTTAGAACCTAGACTAAACTTGTTTACATTAAACCCATTATAGCTGACATCAGACAGGTGAGTGGAGTTGATGACATTAGCATCTCCTCACAGGATGTTTCCCAACAGTATGAATCCATTGAAAATCCAGGGCCCATAATCAAAAGGCAACAGGCTTGCATACAGTCCTCTCCAATAGCCTCTGTCCCGGCTAGGTCTGTGACAGTCCGCCATATTGATGGCCGAGAGGAACAAATGGAACCGGCTGGCCATAATCCCAAAGGCATTCTTCACAACTCTTCTGGATCTGGCCAGCCGGTAATTAAATACCCTCCTCTCCAGGGTGAGGGATCTTTGAGGGAACGGCCTCATCAGGTGCTCGCCAAGAGCAAACGCTTCATCTGCGATGAAAACGGAGAGGAGTCCATCAAGGTTCTCATCATCAGGTGGCAATCCCAGGCCACCAGTCTGGAGACTCTGGCACAACTCTGTCTGTGCGAAGACTCCTCTGTCTGACATCCGGCCATTCTTCTCCACGTTCACGAACATAAAATCCAATTGAGCCGAGACCACCGCCATCAATACTACACTATTAAACCCCTTATAATTAAAGTAGTAAGACCCCGAATGGAGTGGTGGCACAATGCGGAAATGCTTCCCATCGATCTCCATGACACAGTTGGGAAAGTCCCAACGGTCAGCGAACTGGGAGGCCACAGTCTGCCATTCTTGTGGGTTGGAAGGAAACTGTGGAGTCAAACAAGAAAAAAATATATATAAGTACTTTTAAACATAACTTTGATAGCAGATTACACAAAAACATTCTTGAACAACAGCAGTCTAACATTTTTTAAATGTATTATTTCTAAAAATCTATAACATAAGGCCCACTTATAAGGTTACTCACCCCCTCTGATGGCCCATTGATCAATTTGTATGTGGGGGGGGGGTTAAAATTTAGTAGAAGACCACACATGACATTTGGAGACGTTTGAGGGGGTGGGGGGTTCTAATTTAGTAGAAGACTGCACATGACATTTGGAGACATTTGAGGGGGTGTGGGGGGTTCTAATTAAGTAGAAGACCACACATGACATTTGGAGACATTTGAGGGGGTGGGGGCGTTCTAATTTAGTAGAAGACCACACATGACATTTGGAGACATTTGAGGGGGTGTGGGGTTCTAATTTAGTAGAAAACCACACATGACATTTGGAGACATTTGAGGGGGTGGGGGAGGGTAAAGCAGTACAATGGAGCTGACAATATACATTGTTAAAGGGACTATAGGCTATAGGTGTATATGGGCCCAGGATTGCATGGTGGGGAGGTTAGTGAAGGCAAATATGCTTGTAGGGCAAAAAATGATTCACGAAAAATAAACATGCATGCAAGAAGATAAAGGGGACATTAACAGCATATTCCAAGCATGGTAATTAGGTAACGATGAAATTAATACAATACGTTAGCAAACATTAAATACATATCATGTAATGTTAAAGGATAAAAAACTTACCTTCATATAGTCCTTCTGCAGGACCTGAATTATGTCAGAACAGGTCTCTGGGATTATGATCCCCAGAGCCTGGGGGGAGATGCCTGTCGAGAACTTCAGGTCCTGAAGGCTTCTCCCAGTCACCAAGTAACGTAACGTGGCAACTAGCCTCTGCTCCGCAGTGATGGCTTGCCTCATGCAGGTAACCTGCCTGCTGATATAAGGGGTCAGCATAGCCAGCAGACGTTGAAAAACGGGGCCCGTCATCCTGAGATAATCCCTGAAATCCTCAGGATTATTCTCACGGATCTCACGGAGCAAAGGCGTGTGTGAGAATTGGTCACGCTGACGCAACCAATTCTTCGTCCATGAACTCCTCCTCACCCTGTTCATGGACTGGGCTTGGGTCAAAGTATGAACCCCAACACCAAGCCCCCACTCAGAATGAGTACGTCCACGCACCATGGCTTCAAACCGGTTGGCTGGTCAAACAAACAAACTTAGAACAAACGCACTGAAGAACAGCGAGGCCTATGAAGAGCGACCTGAAGATCAGGAACGAGCGGACCAGAACGGCCTGCTATACAGGTTATGAACTGACCAACATGCACTGAAAACCAGATACAAACCTCACAAGCACAAACTGAACTGCAGAAAACAATCGAAATAAGCTGAAGTATGAAAAGCGCAAATCGTCTCTAACCAAACTTCTACTAACATGCGGTAAACACAAGATTAGCAGAAGGAGCCCAAAGGGTGGCGTAATGGGGCTTGAACTTCCTTTTTCTAGTCCCGTTGTACCTGCTGTACGTCACCGCGTTCAAAACCATCGGACTTTTGGAGTGATCATGTGTGTCCAAGTTCATCCGTTTGTAAGTCCGGCGCACCTACACTACAAAGTCCGTCGAAAAGATCGTCGGGCCAAGTCTGCCATAAAGTCTGCTCGTGTGTACGCGGCATAACAGGTTTTCTTCTAAGATTGCCCTTTTATTTGGCTCCATCCATCTTCCCATCAACTCTGACCAGCTTCCCTGTCCCTGCTGAAGAAAAGCATCCCCACAACATGATGCTACCACACCATGTTTCACGGTGGGGATGGTGTGTTCAGAGCCATTCATGTGTTAGAATGGCCCAGTCAAAGTCGAGACCTATATCCAGTTGAGAATCTGTGGCAAGAATGGAAAATTGTTGTGCACAGACGCTCTCCATCCAATCTGACAGAGCTTGAGCTATTTTGCAAAGAAGAATGGGCAAAAATTTCACTCTCTAAATGCGCAAAGCTGATAGAGACATACTTAAAAAGACTTGTGGCTGTAATTGCAGCGAAAGGTGGCTCTGCAAAGTATTGACTCAGGGGGGCTGAATACAAATACATGCCACACTTTTCACATATTTATTTGTAAACAATTTTAAACACCAATTATGATTTTGTTTCCACTTCACAATTATGTGCCACTTTGTGCTGGTCTATCACATAAAATACATTTGCGTTATATTTCTAACTTGTTTTGATCATTCTCAGTGCGCCCACTAGCCCTTCCTCGTGTTGTATCGAGGTGTAGAGGCTGGAGACATCCCAAGTCACTAAAAGGGAACCCCGTGTCACATCCACAAGACCATGTAGTTTCTCCAAAAAAAATCATTCGTATATTTAATATATGTTCTCGTTCCTTGGACTAATTGTCAGGGAAATAGGCGCATCCCTATGCGCAATCCCACAAGGTTAGTGAACAAACACAGGCAAGGTCGCGCTAATGCTAACGCGCATCAGCGCACAAGGATCAGTAAATCAGTAAATCTCAAGTTGCCATGCCCATCTCGGAAATTGGGACCCAAATTCCTGGGTCCTTTTGAGATCAAACGTGAAATTAACCCTGTAGCTTTTGAACTTGCCTTGCCTGAATCTTTTAAAATCCATCCATCAATCCATTAACTTCTTAAACATGTCATTTCTAGTCCTTTTCCAGGGAGAGAAGAAGTGCCCCCACCTCCGGTCCAGGTTGGAGATGTAACTGAATTCGAAGTGGAGTCTATCCTTGACTGTTGTCGGAGAGGTAGGACAATTCAGTTCCTAATTAAGTGGAAGGGGTACTCTGCAGAAGAAAACTCTTGGAGCCTGCAAGTTATGTGCATGCTCCTAGGCTTATACAGAGGTTCCGCAGCAGTCACCCCGAAAAATAGGCACGTTTAAGCATCCGGAGGCTGCCCCTTGGGAGGGGGCACTGTCAGGGAAATAGGCGCATCCCTATGCGCCATCCTGCAAGGCTAGTGAACCAGCACAGGCAAGGTCGCGCTAATGCGCATCCGTGCACACGGATGCGCATTGTCTCAACTAGACAGACACCTGGCGCCATGATCAGTCGAACAAGTGTGCTCAACGACCCCACGATCATGCGAACACGCGTACGCAGCGGCACACGCACGACGTGACCCAGGCACCTTGTTTATTTATTTAATACACCACTGTTTGTGATTTCTGCTTACCTGATCTACTGTGAACCGACCCGGCTTGTTTGATCTGCTCCTTCTCATCCCCTGGCTTGACCTTCCGGCTTGCATCTGACTTCCTCCTGCCTGCTTCCTGCATCTGACCCTGGCCTGGCTTACGGACTCCGTGCATTCCTGTCTCCTGTACCTGGACTTGCTGCTTTTGATCTTGGACTGTCTCACTGTGTTTGACCCCCGACCTGGCTTTAGATTCTGCTACTGGACTTCCATTTGGTCCTCTCCACTGGATCTCTTAAGCACGTCTGCTTCCAGTGATTTTACTTGTTCTACCAAGTTCCTGGCATCAGCTTCCACTACCAGGCAACCCGTGCTTCTGTGGGCACCGCATCACTGTGTCAGCTTCAGGGTTATGCTGCACTCGGCCGCAAGGGGAGCCCTGCCGGCATCTCTGCCTCTAACCAAGTTCCTGACACTAATGGAGTAAGTATTTTATCCAAAAGAGTAGCAATTGGAACAAAAATTGAGTCTCTTCCTGAAACAGCTGGTCTAACTGGAGGCGTCACGGGTCCTTATGTGTCTTGGGTAGCATTTACAATACTGGAAATCTGGGATGCGCTGGTTGGAGATAATAATATAAATCCTTGGTGATCCTACTTGATTTTAAAGCTCTTCCCAATATTTCAAAAATATATATTTTTTTTTTTTACTGGAAGTAAAGTTGGAACCCTACTGAGTCTCTCATACACCATTTCATCTCCCAGTTGTTTAAGAATTTCATATGCCCGGGGGTCCATAATCACTATGGAACCCCTTTGTCTGCTGGTTTACAGAGAATATCAATTCTTTCACTCAGATCAGGCCTTCTTTTCATCCACTGTCAAATGCAAATGGTCCCTGTAATTACCTTAATACCAAAACATTTTTGCATCTCTAGAGAATGTACACCTTGCATCAGCAGAAACTGTACACCAGCCAACCCATTGATGGAACCTTATATGGCCAGCATTACTCTTTGATCATTTGGCCGATTACCTGTCCTATTACATCTGTACAAAAGATAATTAGACCTTACCCCTTTTCCATTTGCATCTGGAGTTATAACTGAACTGAAGCCAATCTGAAATTCTTTACCTTCCTATTAAGCGCTGACTTTAGATGTTGACTGTATGCTGGTGGGTACTGCATATTATGTGCAGAATTGATCAAACCTTGTGACAAACATATTTCATCAAAAATAGAATATAAGCAAAAGAATCTGTACATAAACACAGCCCTCTCAATGCACTGCATTTCATTTCAGGTGTAAAGTCTCTGCTGACGCAGAGAGACTAAGCTGTACTATATATATAGATATATATATATATATATATATATATATATATATATATATATATCTTTGATAAAAAAGATTTTCCCTACTAGTAGGACAGATACTGCTTGGGGCACTTCTGACAGGATCAAAGGATATGTCTGCCTGTTAAAATAATATAAAAATGACAGTGACAAGCCTCAGAAATAAGGCATCTTACAGAAAACCTTTAGTTGTTGATATTTTAATTGTTTAAAAATATGTAAGTCACTTATCTAAAAGTGTGTTCACTAGTGGACCAGGACACTGATGACAACGTGAAAACATTTTCATCTACAATAAAGCACAGTTCCTGACCATTTGTAACCAATAGCAAAAATAAATAAAAAATCCCAGCATTAAGAATCAACAGCCCCGGTTCTTTTAGCAGATAGATTGAAACAGCTCAACACAACAAGTGCTCTTTGGTCCTGCAATTTCATCCTCATTGGGTATTTACTGCAGCTTGAGAAGGCCTTCATTAGAAGCAAAATGTGCCGGTTCCCGGGCCAGTTGTGCTGTGCGTTTGATGCACCAATAAACCGTTTCAAAAGTGCATCTGCAGCAACCTTCCCATGTTCTGCAAAAGACCTGACACTGGCTCCAATATGCCAGGTCATTGTGCACCAGCCAGGGCTATACCCACAGCAGAGAACAAAAGAAACAGGTAAGTAAGAAATGAGTGCAAATTAAGCCTGGTGAGGAAAAACAATGTAAGGTAACAGGTAATTAGTTTACTTTATCTGTACACATGTAGGTGTCTCGGAAATCTTTTAGATAGGCAACTTCTATTCTTATATTGATCAATGGTTCCAAATCATTAATAACTACTGCAGTAGGGAACAGACACAACAAGATACACCCAACATCTTTCCAAACAACTGTTTTATTTGTGTTTATTTGGTGCATTTGAGATTTTTTTTTTATAAACATGCTTTAGAAGTTATCACATTAATATTACTGTACATATCACAGGCTGAACATACTGTAGGTGGGCTAATTTCTTATCAAGGTCTAAGGGTCAGGGCTGGGCTCAGCCCTTCCTTCTCTGAGCTGGCCGCTCAGCTGTCGGCTAATTGCCAGCTCCTATCTCTCCACAGTTACTCAGCTGTTGATGATATCCTGCTCGTCAGTCCTGTCTACTTAAGCCGTCCAGCCCAGAGGATCTCTGTCTTCGCCTTAGTCAACATCACAGAGACGCTCTCCTGCTTTCCTTTTAAAAGACTTGCTTGGCTGACATCCCTTCTGGCTCCAGATCCTGCTTGCTGTTTTACTACGCTCATCTCTGGATCCCTAAAGTTTGGCTTGTCTAACTATCAGTTCTGGTTCCTGAACTCTGGCTATGCTTTGACTACATTTGTTCTATTTACTTTTATTATTAAACAAGTATGATTTAACTGTACTTCTGTCCCGGTCTGATTTCATGGTTTCTGACACTAAGGAATGTGAATATGTTACAGAAGAGTTAGTATGATGCCAAGGACGTTGGCTGCAGTAGACAAAGCATACAAAATGAAATATGTGTATACAGTTTAAAATGTGTTTCACAGTAGGGTATACTTGCAATAGTTGTGCTATAAAAGGGTATATAAACAGTGACATAGAGCAGAAGAGTGTGCATTAAAGTCTGCCCCCACAGCAAATCACTTGCTATGGAGGCAGACATGCGGCCTCGAGCCCAAGCCAGGCTATGTGCGTCTATGCTCCCTCTGCTCCCTCTGCTGCCTCAGAGAATGCAATAAGGTAAAAAAAAACTTTTTAGCTTTATAACCACTTTAAATACAAATCCAGCTATCTCAGCTCCAATACAGATACAGAAACTTATGTTTAACAATTTCAAGTAACAGTAGACAATTTTTTACATAAAATAACCTTCATATAAAGTTTATTAGGAGGTCTATTTATCAATGTTTTCACCTAATATTTTTAGTAAACTGAATTGAGTGAAAGTTGAAATTGGGTGAAAGTTGTGTGAATCTTAGGTAAAACATTAATAAACAAACCTCTGGGTTTTGCCTGCAGATGGGCTTTAAAGTGGAATGCAAGTCAGAAAATTATGTCCTGCTAGATGACTTCAGCCTGGCCCCTTTTGCAGGTATAGCTATGTAAAACAATAAATCCCCTTCCCGCCGACCGTACGCACATATGCGTACTCGGCTTTCCGGGGTTATACCGGGATGATGCCCGCAGCTGCAGGCATCATCCCGGTACCGTTGTTTACAGCGGGCGATCGGCTACCCGTGTATAAAAACCGATGCTGCTAAAAGCGGCTCGGTTGTTATACCGGAGGAGCGGGAGGGGACATCCCCCCCCTCCCGCCGCCTCCCGCCGCTGTTACCGGGCCTCCCGTGCGATCGGGAGGCCCAGTGTCCAATCGGGTACTTTCGGCGGCTGGGGGCGGGCTGGAACGAAGCTGTGAGCGGCTTCGTTCCAGCCTTCTTGTTGTAAACGCGGAAGGGACGTCATGACGTCACTTCCCGTTTACTCGGCTGCCAATGGCGCCGAATTTAAAAAAGTACACAGTATTCAGAATCGCCGTTTTCGGCGATCTGAATACTTTGAAGTGTAAAGGAGGGATCGGGGGTCTTTTAGACCCCTGATCCCTCGATAAAGAGTACCTGTCACCACCTATTACTGTCACAAGGGATGTTTAGATTCCTTGTGACAGCAATAAAAGTAAAAAAAAAAAAAAAAAAAAATTTTAAAACACAATTTATAAAGTAAAAAAAAAAATAAAATAAATAAAAAAAAAAAAAAATTTTTAAAGTGCCCCTGTCCCCGCGAGCTCGCGCAGCGAAGAAAACGCATACGGAAGTCGCGCCCGCATATGTAAACGGTGTTCAAATCACACATGTGAGGTATCGCCGCGATCGTCAGAGCGAGAGCGAGCAATAATTTTAGCCCTAGACCTCCTCTGTAACTCTAACCTGGTAACCGTAAAAAAATTTTAAAGCGTTGCCTATGGAAATTCATAGGTACCCTAGTTTGTCGCCATTCCACGAGTGCGTGCAATTATAAAGGGTGACATGTTTGGTATCTATTTACTCGGCGTAACATCATCTTTCACATTATACAAAAAAATTGGGGTAACTTTACTGTTTGGATTTTTTAAAATTCATGAAAGTGTCCCTTTTCCAAAAATTTGCGTTTAAAACACCGCTGCACAAATACCGTGTGATAAAAAATATTGCAACAATCGCCATTTTATTCTCTAGATTCTCTGCTAAAAAAATATATATAATGTTTGGGGGCTCTAAGTAATTTTCTAGCAAAAAATATGGATTTTAACTTGTAAACACCAAATTTCAAAAATAGGCTTAGTCATGAAAGGGTTAAAAACATTATATTCCTTGCTATAGAACATTATTTTGTTGTTATGGATAAAGTTCCCCTTAAGGCAGTGTTCTTAAAGTGAGGTGAAATTAAAGCGGAACTTTACCCATAACAACTTGACAAAAAAAATTTTTCTTTAAGCAAGGAACATGCTCCTCATTAATAATTATGCTACTAAAATTAGTGTGTGCTGTAAATTGCCTCCAGCGTTGCTTCCGTTCCTTCTGGCTGCAGGCTGTCATTTTGCTGAAGTCCAGATCCCATGGACAGCAGTAAATCATAAAAGGGAACTAAATCCATCCATTTAACATTTATAAAAAAACATTTACCGTATATACTCGAGTATAAGTCGTTCCAAGTATAAGTCGAGACCCCTAATTTACCACAAAAAACTGGGAAAAACTTATTGACCCAAGTATAAGACGAGGGTGAGAAATGCGGAGGGTCAATAATGTCCATCTGCAGCTGCATGCCTCCCTGTGTCCTGTGCAGCCTACCTGTACCCTGTACATGTGTGTCCTGTACATGTGTGTCCTGTACATGTGTGTCCTGTGTGCATGTGTGTCCTGTGTGCATGTGTGTCCTGTGTGCATGTGCAGCCTACCTGTGTCCTGTGTAGCCTTCCTGTGGCGATCTCCTTCCTCCCTGTGGCGATCTCCATCCTCAGACAGCGGCCATGTGATGATACTGTTCGGCGGCCATTCCACAGTTCAAAAGCCGCGCCTCCTCCTCAGCTGTGATAGGCTGACCGCTGACTGCCTATCACGGACATTCTCTTATTCTCATACCACGGACGAGGATGAGAGAATGTCCGTGATAGGCTGTACACTGACAGCTGTTCAGCCTATCACAGAAGAGCAGGAGGCACGGCTTTTGAAAGCTGGAATAGCCTCCGAGCATTATCATCACACGCCGGCCGCCGTCTGCCTGCATGACACGCTGATCATGCAGACAGACGGCGGGGACTCGAGTATAAGTCGAAGGGAAACTTTCAGCCCAAAAAAAAGGGCTGAAAAATTCGACTTATACTCGAGTATATACGGTACATTCCTGAAATGCCAGCACAGGGGTAATTAGTTAAAATTCAAGGAGGTCCGGTTGCTAACATTTTCTTCCAGCCGAGGCCCGAATTGCTCACTAATATAAAAAGTAGGCCAATCACGTCCATATTTCAAGTATAAGAAAATAAAACCACCTTATGTCTGGTGTCCCCATCAGAGTGCCCCCTTACATCTGGTGTCTCCATCAGAGTCCCTCCTTACATCTGGTGTCCCCATCAGAGTCCCTCCTTACATCTGATGTCCCCATCAGAGTCCCTCCTTACATCTGGTGTACAATCTGGTCTAGAAGTCCAAGAGATCATGAACAGCAGCAGATGACATGTATGTCCCCAGGCTGTGGTCATACAGGAGCCTGCATCTTTTGTCAGACCAGACTGAACCCAGGTCATCACTCTCTGGTCTTCCTTTCACGCTTCCTTCCACACTGTGTCTGTGGTGGTGGAGTTGTGGCAGGAGGAGGAGGAGGAAGAGGATGCAACTCACTCAGGTGGGTATTGGGTATGATTTTGCCCCTCGACCCCTTATTTAATGTTTGATAAATGAGTTCCTTACACATGAGGCGTTGGCCCTCCTGCATGTCCTGCAGTTTGGTGGCAGCCATGGAGGCAAAGGCCTCTTCACCAGTGAGGGTGGCTCTAAGGGACGCAGAAGCCTACTGAATAGGCCTGAGTGCTGAATCCTCCACGTTACTCCCCTTCCTGGGTCTTTTGTTTGGAAGGCGGAGGGGAGGGACCTGCGATTCTGTCAGGCTCCTACTGGGCCTGGCCTCCTCCTGGCTGCCACTAACCCCCGCCTCCTCCTGTGTGCCACATTCCACAGCCTCCTTCTAGATCCGGTCTTCCTGTGTATGAAAAAGGGACATTGTTTTAGTTTTTTCTTCATCAATCACACACAATTTTCATCTCATGAGTGTTGCAAATTGAATGTTAACAAATATAACAGACTATCATTCTGACCCCAGCATTTTTCATTCTTGTCACAATTATTTTTGCCCACTACTGTCTATTGATATGTAAAACACTTTATTAAATCAGCAATTAGTGATCAATAATAAAATCTAGTAAACATCATTTATTTATTGACCAGAAATCTGTAGAAGAATGCTATACCTGGCTCCAGCTGGGTTCCTCCACTTCTTCCTGGCTAGAAGTCCCAGGTTGGACGTCGGAAGCCTCAGCTGGGGTGGAAGGAAGAGTGGAAGGAAGGGTTGAGGGGGATTCCCTGACTTCAGTCTGGTCTGACAAAAAACGAAGTCTCTCATAGTACCACAGCCTGGGGACATAAACGTCATCTGCTGCAGCTCCGGATCTCTGGGAATCCGTGACCTTCTTGCGCTCCCTAAGATAAGTGCTCCTCAGGCCACCAATTTTGGCTTTTAAATAGAGGATGGTTGCCATGGGGACCACCGGCTTCACCAACTCCAGCAGTTTCTCCAGCGCTGCCTGCCTCTTTTGTTTATGATTGTAATGCTGGTGTTTCACCTGCCACAGACAGGGCAGCTCCCTGTACTTGTCTATGCACAGGGGGAGGAAGTTGTGGTCATTGAAGCCATCCATTTTCTCTGCAAGACACAACACAAGACAAACCCTAATGTCAGGCTAAACTCTCCTAAACTTGTTACAATATAGGCCTCAATCTATAAGCAGTATAGGGCCAAGTTTAAACGTTACCTTCGTTATCACGATCGGCGCTTCCGATACTCCTTCCTCTGCTCACAGATCGTACGTACTACGCACGTGTGTTACGCTTTATATATACTGCACATGCGTGAAACTCCGCCTGCCCCTGACGTTCTTTCTAGTCTATTCCCCGCCCCTTCTCGTTCGGCGCAGTGGGGAAGAGCGCATGGCGGAGACACAACAGGTGCATGCTAATTACAGCAACGAGGAGGAGGAGGAGGAAAGCCCAGAGCCAGAAACGTCAGGATCCCGGAGGAGACGATTAAAGGCATCAAATATGTCTTTGTGGAGATGGTGGAGATGGTCGACATTCTGAAGAGGGTCGACTATGACGGGAAGTATGGACCTTACCCCAACCCCGATGTCAGAAAGGCTAAGATCATGACTAAAGTTGTGAAGAGTCTGCATCGGAATTTTGGGGTACGACGATCCAAGGATCAGCTCAGGAAGCGGTGGTCGGACCTCAAATTAAGGGAGCACGATCAGTATAGAAGGATCAGGAGAGTGCTGCAAAAAAGTAAGTAGTTGTCCTGTGTTCCTATTCGTTATTTTTCTAACGTTCGTGCTGCTCCATGTGCTTTTCTTTACTGTTGTACAGTTTAAAATGGCAACTTTAATGTTCATGGGCACATTATTCGGTCGTAGGAAACATTGTTCATTCGGCCAATAAAACACCATGTTTTGTCCAGATGCATTTCAATACATTTTTTCTGGCCTACTTCTCTTAAAACAATTTTGTGGTCTAGATGGGTTTGTAACTAGAATGTAATGCAAACTAGATTTTGTGTAAGGAGAGGACACTCAGCAGCTGTTTACACATCTGGACACTGGAGCACTAGTGTGGGACACAAGAACACCCTTTTTATTAGGGGTCCACACAGGTGCTCCAGTGTATACTATAGGGGTGACTCCATCTGTGAAGCTTGTACAAAACAGGTAAGTATTCAAGCTTTACAAAGTGACAAAATATTTTTTCATCTTGGAACTCTGCCCAAACAGACAATTGTACCCCACTTCTAAGCAATGTTTCATATTCCTATTTCTTTTTTTTTAACAAGAAAACATATTCCTATTTCTGCCATCAAATATCTGTGTGCTAAATATACCTATTTTTTTTTTTACATAGGGGAGAAAAGACTCGGAGGACACCGCTCATCAGAGGAGACAACAGACCCCCCACCTCATGAAGAAGTGGAAATGCCAAAAAGCCAACAGGAGGAGGAGGAGGGTGCCTGCATAACGGAACTCTTAAGGCATCAGCATACCTTGGCATTTGGGACAATTTCATGCTCCCAACTTTGTGGGAACAGTTTGGAGATGGCAACCTTCCTGTTCCAACATGACTGCGCACCAGTGCACAAAGCAAGGTCCATAAAGACATGGATGAGCGAGTTTGGGGTGGAGCAACTTGACTGGCCTGCAGAGAGCCCTGACCTCAACCCGATAGAACACCTTTGGGATGAATTAGAGCGGAGACTGTGAGCCAGGCCTTCTCGTCCACATCAGTGCCCGACCTCAGTAATGCGCTTCTGGAAGAATGGTCAAACATTCCCATAGACACACTCCTAAATCTTGTGGACAGCCTTTCCAGAAGAGTTGAAGCTGTTATAGCTGCAAAGTGTGGGCCAACGCAAGATTGAACCCTACAGACTAAGACTGGGATGCCATTAAAGTTCATGTGCGTGTAAAGGCATGCGTCCCAATACTTTTGGTAATCTAGTGTATGTACATGAAGTCATATATCATGTTTCTCTTTACCCAGAAGCACCATCTATTTTCTTTGTTCCCTTGCTATTGAGGGAGGTCAGTGATATAATAAAGCAAAAATGCAGTTTTCCTCTGCGTGGACCAATCACAGGTCACTACTTTCAAACCTATAACCAAAATATATTTTTTCCACTTTTAGGTGGATTGACCATTTTAGATAAAGTATAAGTAAACTGTGACAGAACCTTGCCACCTAGTGGCCAAATCAACACAAAACTAACATCGCCCACGACAAGCAGAATATGTATGAGCTATCAATCAAAATACTTTATCTCAAGACTACCTAGCTGCTGAGAACCTGAAATCCCAGCAAATGCTGTCAAGAGACTATCCAAATAATCTGACAAGCTTGTAAATTCAGAGCAAGCTTTTGAAGTTGTTGCAATAGAGCTCAGCTAGAAGCAGATCTATAAATCTTGTCTTTTGAAGATCACAGTAACTTTTTCTTACTGCACTTTTTTCTCATGGATTAATAAATCCAAAGCGTTAAGCGCACTTTATACTCCAGCTAATGCTAGGTGAAAGTCGTTTTTCATAGCTACCACAATAGTGCAGTTTGAAATGGAACTTTTACTAAGGAATACACCTTTATTTACACATTGGGATCACACCCTTTTTTGGGTGCAAACAAAAGCTTTAACCCTTAAAGACTTAATCCTGGTTAATGCAGACACGGCAGCTGCACTTGTCCGGAATTTGTCTAAGCTTTTTGTCTACAACCTGCATGCATGTTTGCTTCCTGTGTTTAGGACTGTGTATACTGTAAGAGACAATAAATGCAATGAGTTGTGTGTGCATTTCTCATCAGGCAGAGCACATAATGGCTTAATAAAAGTCATACACAGCATGTCATCGGCTCACATGGCAAAAATTAAACCTGACAGCTGAGGTGATTTAAAGCTGAACTCCGGGATAAGCAAATATTGTCTCAGTACAGGAGCCAGTGTAGTCTTACTTGAGTTTTGGTGTGCTTTTTGTGTTGTATCCAATACTGTGCAGAAATTTAGTTTGAAACTTTGTCTCGGTGCAGGATCTTCCTGTAATAAAGACCGATCCCTGCTGTCTCTCCTTGTGCAGGGTGACTGGTCTTGTATCCACTCTTTCCTGAAGTTTTCTGTGTCAAACACAAGGCCTGCAAGTCAAATGCAGCCTTCCAGACCATTACATGTGGCCCTCACACCTCTCCTGTAGCTGCACCCCCCCCCCAACTCCTTCCCTCACCTTATCTCAGTAGTTGGCAGAGAGGAGGACAGAACTCCCCCTCCAGATCCTGCACTTCTCTTTAAAGCTAGAGCATTCCCTCCCTCTCCACTTGTATCAGCATTTAGCAGACTCCGGCAGCTGGTCTCCCTCCAGACCCTGCCCTTTCTGCTTCCCAGAATCTTGACTTCTGATGATGGGGGGTGCTCTGGACATCAGCCTATAAATATTATGAGAATAATCCAATTCTATGCCTGTTGAAAGGAGGGTTGCACACAGCTGATATCATAAGTTATAACTGAAACCAGTAATAATCAAATGCAGAAGCAATTATTTAATATTTAAAAGAGTAGATACATTTGCTGTATACAGACTTACAGATACAACCGGGCCTTTGAAGGCAACCATAATGCTGATGCGGCCCGCGATGAAATTGAGTTTGACACTCCTGCTGTAGAGGGTGAGCCTGCTTTGTCCTCCCACCCCCAATCTTTACAGCTCTGCTTTGTATAAAATCCATGTGCAGCACTTTGTCACTGCTACTTTACAAGGTAACAGCTAGGTTTGCAAAGACATTTGTGCATACAAAGTGACATTTTATATTTTGTGGCTATTGAAGAGCATATTTAAATGAAAGTTTTTATGTCTGGAGTTCAGCCTAAAAGTGTAATTAAACCCAGACTATGAAAACCTCTCATTACATGCTATACAACAGAGCGTTCATACTCACAGTGCCACTAAAGCATTTGTTTTATGTAGAGTGAAATATACCTGGATGTTCCTGCCTTCAGCCGTCCCTCCCTTCTTCTCTGTGTCCACACTGCAGGCTGAGATTGTGTAGACCAGCTGCTGTCCTCTACTGAGCATGCTCATATTTCAGTTCCCTGCTAAGCTCTTCGTTTCCTCCTTTTTCTTATCTGTGCAGCCCAGGTGAGTATAAAGTCACACATGTGAGCATATACACGGTAATAACTGATACTTCCCTCCTTCTCCATGTCCTCCTATTGCTAACACTATGGGGGCAGGATATAGTATGCTGATTGATTATACTCACAAAAATGCTTAGTTTTAATATAAAACATTAATAAATGTATCAAATGTAATTGCTAAGACCTGTAAAGAAAGGGTAATGAATTAAAATTCATGGAGGTCCAATCAGTAAAATTTTCTTTGAGTAGAGTTCCAAATCTCATATTTGTTCTGTGATGCTTCACATAATAACCCCCCTTTTACATCAGTGTCCTTGTTCTTCTTTTTCATCACAGTCACCTCTTTACATCAGTGGCAACAATCCTCTTCTTCACATCAACAACCCCCCATTTACATCACAGCCCCCTTTACATCACAGAGGCCTCCCTTTACTTCATAGAGGCCTGTATTTACATCACAGTTCTGACGGGTCTGGACGGGGTCCACGGCAAAGAGTGGGGACACAGTCAGCTGAATGGCGTGGCCATGGCAGTGTGGACAGACTTGTGGCTCAGTCCGGGTCTGGACAGTGGTCCACCATTTTGTGATATCTGCTATAAAGTAAAACAAGGATATTACATGCAGATGCCATCTGATCAAAATAAAAGCTAGTGTCAACCATCTTTGACTCTGCCTACAGCATATTAATTCAGAAAAAATACACATCTGATGTTTAACCACTTAAGGACCGAAAGTATTTGCCCCCTTAATGACCAGGCCATTTTTTGTGATACAGCACTGTGTCGCTTTAACTGATGTGTCGCCCTGTTGCCCCTGTTGAAGGCTTTTTAGTCGAAACGTGTAGGGCGTTCAGCTTTCCACATTGCCTCCAATTTTTATCTTGTGCTCACTTTTATCCTGTAAGGTTTTTTATCCAATTAATACCCTTATTTTTTTGACCTGCGCCATGTGGAGCCCCTTTGTTTTTCTTTTTCCTCCATGTCTTCATCCTTAACTGGTCCCTTTGAACCTGCCTGGAACCTGAGAACGTGTGAGAGGGCCGTCCACCTCCACCGTTGACTGTTTGGCTATCGGTGACTGCGACCCAAAAGACAACTTGACCGATTGGAGGTCGTGATCGAAGGGCGAACCCTTGGAGAGATTGTACTGGAGGTCTCCTCCACAAGCTCCGATAGACGCACAGCTATATGGCTGGTACGTCCCACTGGTTCCGGTAAGAGTACCCTACTCTAGATGTTCTGTCGTGCTGTCCATGATTGATATGCTTCCCAGTCTCCAGTCAACATCATGGGTTCATGTACTCCAGCTGTCTGAGAAGACTTCCTTTATGTACTGACTCCAGTTCTTGATTGCAGTCCGTGGAGCTTAATACAGTGTTATTGGACACTTTTGCATTTCTTAGTGGTCTCTGGACTTTTATTTTCACTTCACCAGTGTCTATGTTTATGTAGATTAATATTTTATTGTATTTGGTCTTTTTCACCAATCATATATTTGATTCACACACTTTTTAGCGCTGCACTTATTTTGTTTATAGTAATGGTGGTGATCAGCGATTTTTAGCGGGACTGGAACATTGCGGCGGACAGATCGGACACTTTTGACACTTTTTTGGGACCATTGACATCTATACAGCGATCAGAGCTAAAAATAGCCATTGATTACTGTATAAATGTCACTGGCAGGGAAGGGGTTAACACTAGGGAGCGATCAAGGGGATAAGTGTTCCCTAGGGAGGTGTTTCTAACTGTTGGGGGGTGGACTGATTGGGAGTAGAGAGAGATCGCTGTTCCTGATCACTAGAAACAGCAGATCTCTCTACACTTCCCTGACAGAACGGGGATCTGTCTGTTTACATTGACAGATCCCCGTTCTGGCTCTCTGAGGAGTGATCGCGGGTCGCCGGCGGACATTGCGGCTGATAGCTCCAGCTGCTCCGGGTGAGCCATCCCTGGAGACAGTGGCAGCTGGTGGGTCGGACGGTTTCCCCTGCGTCTCGTCCGGCTGTGTGTCTCCTCCGGCCGTGTGTCCCCTCCCTCCTCCTCCTAGGCCAATAGGATCGCTTCTCCTTTCGGCCAGTTGGGAAATAGGTCTCAGGACCCGCTTCCTGATTGGCCGTGAGGAGAATCAGTGTGACAGTAGCAAATATTCATTTGCTATTGTCACACAACTGGGTGGGCTCAGAGCGCAGTGCTCTGCGCCCCAAGTCCAAGTCCATCCTTTTTTGAAGTCTATTAAAACCTCTAATCAAGTGCTTCAATTTTTAAAAAAAAAAAAAACATTGGAATCCATGCGTGCAGCGCCATGCATGTAGATTATGGAGCTGGACGCATGGATAGGGGATCACTTAAACTGTTGAAGGGAATAAGAAATTTAGAAGAACCCCCCCCCCCCCCCCAACTGGAGGGAAGGAAGGGGCTAACAGATTAGTTAAGACGTCAGAAGGAATCATCAAAGTCAAGGCAAATGTTAGACTTTGCCTAATCAATGTGCCTTATCTCTTGCATGACTTTATGACATGAATTTTTGATATATCAGGAATGTTGTTCCCAATCTGTGTAATGTTTTTATGAGCTTTAGCGTATCACATTAAAATGGAAGTGATTCAGTCAGCGTGTAAACTGGAGTTGGAACTCTCCAGTGACATTAGCCCAATCCTCAAAGTGAAGGTAGCCATAAAATGGACACAATAGATGAGTCTATCAATTCATTAAGAGTTAATGTATTTGTCAATGGCAGATATTTCCTCCCAAAATGGTACACTGGTGCAATATCCAAAGATACTTCTCCACTAGCTTTCATACAGCTGTATAGCATTTAAAGGTGCAACATTGTCCATATTTCGCAAATATAGCCACTACCCTGTCTAGTTTTTGAATAGTCATACTAATGAGATGAAAGTGGAGACCAAAGATTTTAATTTTATGCAAATAGTAGTCACATAGAAATATAAACAACTTCTCTCTTTTTAGGAAAATAATTCTGATTATAGAGAACCACAACTGATAAAATGTACAGACTAGAGAGATCATTTGTGTCTCCAGTCAATAGTTAATGACGCAAATGGAACCACAAATGTGTCATTTTTGGCATCTCACAATCCACAGGCAAGTTAAAATGTTCTTTGTAGTTATCTTTCAGGAAGCAGACAATACAGTTCATGTTACTTGAAAGCTGTCCATACATGAATCGAAATTCGTCCAGTTCAGCAGGGACCGGCTGAATTTCAATCCATGTATGGGCAGGCTGGTTGTACGCAAGTCAATCTGTAGGCAGGTTGAAAATGTGTGCCTGTTAGTTTTCTAGCAGCTGGCCCAGGCTGAGGAAAGGGTTAAACATTTTCAGCTCAATTCCCAGCTTTTAGTTCTGGTCTGCCCACCTGTGCTATAAAAAGGGGGACAGCCGAGATCTGAGGGCTCTGGAGTACGGGAACTTGGGTACAGGTGTATCACAGACTCACCTGCGGGCACAAGTGTGGTGCAGAAGAAACTGAGGATCATGGACAGCAGTTCTGCCATGGACAATGCCAATATGGACCCTTGCCTCACGGAGGTATGCCTGGGCCACTATGCTATCTTAGTTAGGAATTGGGATAGGAAGTTTGTTTTGTACTGTCATGCTGCATTTTGACAGTAAAGTTATACTAACTATCATGAGCCTGTTCTGAAGTTATTCAAAGGGGTGCATGATGGTTCTGGCATATTCCAAAAGAACATGGTCTGTAAAGTACATGTGGGGTATGAAGTAACACTACAAAAAGGGTTAACTCTGCAATGCGAGAAGAGGAGTGTATTTGCTATGGGTAACCAAGTGAAGGAACAAGTTACAAGCAACCAGTTGTTAGGCGTGGTACCTGGTAAGGTGACGAGGGGGTTGATGTTGATGTGTGCCTAGCGGTTGGTATCCAGTGGCAACAGGTCACAAGTCACAGTAAGGAGAGAGTTAAGTGAGAGCACGCATGAGGTCTGTGCCAGGTGTTCAGCGGGACCCAATTCTGTTATCGGGAGTGAGACAACAGAGATACGCTGGACTGGTAGAGTGGGCGCAGGCCAAGCACGTCCCTCCTAATGCAACATCTACCAATATACAGTGTATAGAGACATGGGACAAGTTGCTTTTTCAGAGGAATTCTGCACTTTATTACTGCACACAGTAAAGACTCCATGTCTAAGTCTGGGAACTGCCTTAATGTTTTTCACATGACAGTCTCCACCTGGTCCTGGGCATTGATGAGCACGCTCCACGCGAAAAGTACACCCGCGTGTAGGGCAAGTAGGCCATACCCACAGATCTATCAATCAAATTGTGTACAATCTGTTGGGCTTTTCCTAAATAATCAGTACCACCACCTATAGCTGGCAACACTGAACAGGACTGCTAATAAGGCTGTACAGCCAGCCCTCCTGTACATGGCCTGGGCCCCATTAGTTGAAAATTGGGGCCCGGCATCTGCTGAGCGGATGAGCCAGCTTAACTCTCTTATTGTGGACTCTGATCCTCTTCTGCTTCTCCCTGCAGCACTGCCAGATTCTGCTCCTTTTTCTCCCTCTAGCTGCACTGCCGGGGGATTGGTTCTAGCATATGCGCCCCTTCCATCTGCTGTCCGGGCCCCCCTGTGTGCCCTTTTCCCCACAACACTGCCAGCTTCTCTCCTCTACTCTCCTGCTGGCAGCTACTGAGGGCACACAGGGAGATGTTTTAGGATGGAGAGCAGGGGAAGCTGGTAAATATGTCATTTATTGGCCCCTTCCTTTCCTGAATGAACACAGTGAGTAATCGGTACCAATTACTCTGTGTTTACTATGCTTCAATTTGTTAATGATCAGGAAGCCTCAGAGTACTTCCTATTTAATAATCTGTGCAGTTGACGTTACAGAGAAAGGGACTGGGTAAATCTATTTCCTTAGCCACTGTCCACCGGGGGTGGGTGGGGGTGGGGGGTTGGCTGTCAGGTTGGCTGTATGGAGCCCTGTTGTTTCTAACAGAAGCCCTGACACTGATCATTGTATTCTGGCAGCAGGGAAGGCTTGCGCACTGTCAGAATACAATACCACAGCATGAAGGATTCCCCTATCCACCTTGAATATATGGATGGGGGGATAGGATCTTTTTTTCAGCTTGTTGAACATAAAAAAAAGATCAATGTACGGGGTGCCTAATGCTGAACTGGAGGCAAACAATTGGATGCACAGCTGAAATAAAAATATATGAACTATTTTATCAGGTTTTCAACTTTTCAGATTCAAATATTTTTACTTTGTTTTAAAGTGTCATTAAACCTACATAATTTACAACTATCAATAACTGTCGTATTACATGCTGTAAATACTCAATCAGTCACTATGGGATTCCTTTTCTGTATTCTGCAAAACACTTGGTTGATCCTGCTGTTTGCTATCTCCCCCTTCTGTCTATGTCCCCATTGCAGTTGGGAATATTGCAGAGCAGTGTTGGCAGCATCCACATCCAGTGTTGGTGTACCAGTGTCCAGAGAGATGTAGGCTAGGTCAGCTTTAAAGGATTAGCAGCTTGTGATAGTAGATGCTCCAGAGGCAAAGGAAGAAGACTCAATTTATGCAGGAATGTGTGTCCTTCAGATAGATCCCTTAGCCTAGGTTTACACTGACAGCGGGAATGAAATTGTGCGAGTTCAGCTGAACTAAACACAATTTCATACCCGCGTGTCAGTTCCGACTTCGGAAGCGATTTCAGAAACATCTGTACGGGTTGTTCCACAGATGTCTATACAAATCGCACCCTGAAGTCACCAAAAGTAATACAGAAACTACTTTTGGGAATCAGTGCGGTGCCACAAAGTCGACGTCGCACCTAATCGGATGGTGCCATTGCTGGCAATAGCCGCTGATTTGCCGCAGCTATATTTGGCAGACATGTCAAATCGCATGCCAAATTGCTTCAATGTGAACTTAGGCTGATGATGTTTTGGATCCCATCTCTGGTGGCAATTAACCAAAATGGAAAGCTCCATCGATACAGAATTTTATGCTTTTGGAGATGTGCGGGTGGCTGTCCATTTTGATAGTAACTGAAGAGAGATCACTCAAAACTTATAGGCAAAAGCCCTTGATCTCAATAAATTGTATTGGATGCTTTTAATGACAGCTTCTTTGCTCTCATAATAATGCAGGCATGCTATGACAGCTCTCAGTCTGGAGCCCCACAATGGTTTGGGTTCCATAGAAGGTTGATTCCTTTATAAAAACCTAACCTGAACCTGCCTGTGAAGTGGTGCATCTCCACCATCTAAACAAAGTTGTATAGCAAAAGAATACATAAGAAAAAAAAAGTTGATTAAAATGCTGTTAATTCAAGCTTTCTTTATTTTGTAAATAATGCAATAGGGACCCTACAAACTATATTCCAGACCCGTATCAAGGAGGATGAGGGTCAGGTATTCATTTTGCTATAAAAAACTGATGTGGTGGTCACCCCCCTCAAATCAATACAAGACCATTTGGATCCCCACACAAAAAAAGACACGGGCTACCCCCCAAAATCCATACCAGACCCTTAAAGGTCTTGTACAGAATATAAGGGGCACAAAAAATGGCTAGGCCCTTAATCTGAGCATGCAGCCTGGCAGGCCTACCCCCTCCCTGAACCATACCAGGCCACATGCCCTCAACAAGGGGAGGGGGCCCATATTGATGAGGACAAAGGCCTTTTCCCCACAACCCTGGCCTAGTGGTTGTGGGGATGCAAGGGTGGCTTTTCAGGAATTGGAAGCCCCCTTTAACATAAGGGAACCTCCAGATATCTAGCTCCCCCTACATGAATGTGTGCAGATGTTGGGCAAAGTAAAATCAGGGGCTGCCACAGTTTTAACCAAACTGCAGCTGCAGCTCTGGTGGAATTTTGTATAAAACTGTTCCAGTCAACATTGGTCTGAAATCAAATTGTTAAACAGCTTTGCCTCTCCAAATCCTGTGGCTTAACATTTATGTATAAAGGCATACCGAGCAGAGTGACTAGGTGATGTGATGAAATGACAAGGTGTATGGGAGGTAACACTTTCCTGAGAACCCATAAGGTTGTGTCATGGGATAATAACCCAGAACTAATCTCCTTGTGTAATCAAGCATCAAAAGGTAAACAGAGAAATAGAAAAGGGATCCCCTACACTCCACAGCTCCTCTTTCTTATCCAGGATTACCTGCATGCTTAACTTAGATACAGCCATCCCTACCTATCCCTGTCATTAGCCACTTTTAGTAAATATCATCTTTTTAAATCTGTTCTGAATGTTTTAAAGAACCAGGTCCAATTCATAACTGTGCATCACCATTTAACGGACATGACAACCTCTCCTTTAGTACTTAATAATGCAAGGCTGACAAAACACGCTTGTTATGATGGTTCATTGTACAGTGGAACCTTGGATTACGAGCATAATCCGCTCCAGGAGAATGCTTGTAATCCAAAGCACTCGCATATCAAAGTGAGTTTCCCCATAGAAGTCAATGGAAACAAAGATAATTCGTTCTGCTCTGACTTCTATTGCATGCAATACCGCATGTGGCCAGAGTTGGGGGGGCACCAGAGAGCCTTGGAAATACTCGGGGACAGTTCGGCTGAACCCGAAAACCCTCGGAAAGGCTCGAAAACACTCAGGAACGGAGTATTTCTGAGTGTTTCCGAGTATTTACGAGTGATTCAGAGTATTTCCGAACGGCTCCGAACCGTTCCGAGTGTCACCGGTGCCACCACACCTCTGGCCAATTGCGGTACTGCACACCCCATTGACTTGAATCCTGCCCATTTTGCGAGACAACACTCGCAAACCGAGTCAGGATTTTTTTAAAAAGTTGCTAGTCTTTCAAAATGCTCGTTAACCGTGTTACTCATAGGTTCCACTGTAACTGTATTATAACTACAATTTGTGAATTGTGGAAAATACCCAAAAAAAAAACTAGCTTTAAATTCCAAAATATCTACACTGTAAAACCTAAAAGGAACTGTGTGAGTAGGCCTGATTTTCAGCAATTAGAAAAAACACTTGACTCTTAACAATTTAGTTTTTTGCTCACAAATGTGTGATTTGAGAAATAGAAGGAAAAAATTAGCTTATCTTAATGATTCTAACACTTCTCACAAATGGCTCTGAGACTGCAGATACTTCCTGCTTGATTAAAAATTTATCAAGATGACCTTCTGGTGGTATCTCAAATGGATTCAGCCTGCTGGAAGGGTTAAAGATATTTTTAATGCTATCACCACAAGCTAAATATTTGTAAATCAGAGTCAGAAACGATTGATGTTCCATGCCTACCATAGGGATAAATAAAGGGGCGGAAGATGTGAGGAAGATGTGTACACAGTTAGCAAATTGATACCATTCATAAAACAATACAATGCAAAGGAGAATGTGGTGGCTGCTCTACTCAGAAAAGAAGGTAAGGAAAATGCAGTTAGGTGAGTAAGAGTACCAGTTGTTTTAAACGATTAAAATGCCCTTTTCTATGCACCCCTCTGAAAACTGGTTTCAGTTGGTTACTAAAGGCTTTACTTTTCTGATCTCAGTACTAAGTCCTACCCATAGGCATGTGCAGGGGGTGTGCCAGATGTGCCTGGGCATACCCTAATCACTGTGTGAAGTGCTGATTCCCCCTACTGCCCGGGTTTCCTGCCACGTTGGCAACCACCGCCCCCCCGCCCCATAGTTCTGCTGGCTTCCCTTCTCTTATCTGCCCACGGCTGCTGCGGGGAATGTTTCAGGATGGAGAGCGGAGGAAGAAACATAGTAAACTGTGTTTACTATACTTCAGTTTGTGAATGAACAGGAAGCCGCTCTGCACAGAGCACTTCCCATTCACTCACTGCCCTGTGCAAATGAGGCTGCAGAGAAAGGCATGTGTGTTTGAGCTTTGGAGTGCACACCCTAATGTAATAGGCTGCGCACACCTATGGTCCAACCACTTACTGGCAACTAAGGCAATCTTCTTGGATATGGTGTGGAAGGGAGTAGAAGGTGGTTGGAGCTTCCAACCTTTTGGCCCATAGTTACATAAAAACTGTTTCAGAAGGGCACAGAAAGCAGCGTTTAAGATTACAAGTTAATTTTAAAATGACACTGGCAGGGGATTACAAAATTACTATGGAAAGAAAGCAACTTTATACTTACCTGTCTGTCAGCTCTGTAGTATGGCTTCAGGTGCTGATACTATTTGAATCCAATGGTGTGTCGAATAGCATGTCCCCCTCCTGTCTTCTCTAGTTCCTTCTGCTGGTTCCTAATCACATAATTTTATTTTTTTTTAACTGGTTCGGTTACAAAATTGTTAATTCTTAGAAGGTGTATGCCACATTCTGGATTACTAACTATTATGTACAATTTACACTTTCATTTACGATAGTATAGCTTTTGCTATACTTCCAGCGCTCCTGCAGCAGACTTGCATCTCTCCTACACACAAGCTGTCCTGTCTGCCCCTGTCTGACAGCCTGAGCAGTTTCTGTGTGCTGTGTGAAGGGGAGGGGGGGGGGGGGGTGTTTCTTCCCTCCCAACAGCTCTCAGAGCCCTCCTCTCTGAGTTATGCAGAGTGTAACATCAGCTCTCTGCCCTCTTTTTTCTGACAGCTCAGACAAGCTTTATAGATTCTAGACTTTGAATGGATGTAGAAAAGAGAGGACTGCTGATAAACAGGTACAACTTATGTAGGAGGATTTGTTTAATCACCTGAGGCCAGTCACTTCACTGGGTGTATGTAAGGGTTATAATCTGAAATCTGCATATCTAGAGAAGGCATATATTTTAAATAAAAAATATCACCAGCATATATCAAAATCATTATGCAGCTATTAAAAACCTTCTGGTGAAACACATGAAAGTGAATTAGAAATACTATCTAGTACAGGTGCTAAAATAAGTCTTATTGAATGTAAAACAGAGTCCAATTGAATCACTGATCAACAGTGTTGGAAAATAAATAGTTATTGAAAATGGTCCTTGGTAAGGTAAAAAAAAAAACGCATTTTTTTTTCCCATGGGTGTTTTGAATGCTAAAGTGCATGATTTTAAAGACAACCCAGGCCATAGCATAGATCAATTAATATACTAGAAAAGAGGAGGAGAATATACAAGGGCTACTCCAAGAATGCCCTAGTTCACCAAAAAGGTTTGGACTATTACGGTACCCAGGTAAAGAGTAAGACAAAGGTAAAAATTACAGTTTATTTTAATTACAAAAAAATAATACAAATTACTACAAGAACAACTTGGAAGTTGTTACAAGGTAGACAATTAAGCAAAAACATTTAAAATAACAACGAATAAAACCTCCATATATAGGTGTCGGCACAATGATGTAAAAAAGGATGTTGGCCTCAACAGTTTCGCGGCCAATGCCGCTTCCTCAGGAGGCGTCCAATCATAACATCTAGAAGACATATAATCAGAATTACAATAAAGCATTCGTAAAGTGCAGTGAAATAATGCATGATAAATATTGTAGTGTTTCGGCAATGTATAGCAAAACTCACCAATAACTGCATAAATGGGCAAAGAACGGCAATTCTGAGACAATCAGGGCGGGTGTTTCCCCTGGGGGCGGACATGGGGGGCTATTGGGACGGACTATAAGTAAAAAATATATTAAAAATATATTAATTTTAGTATCATGTGGGTTAAGATATGCTCTGTGACACTAAGACACTGTGAATGGGGATCAGGGAAGGAAAGGGGAAGAAAAGAAGGGTGAAAAAGAAAATGGAAAAGAAGAAATTCAAAAGGGACGGGGGGGAGAAGAGGAAGGGGAAGGAAGGGGGGGAGGAAAAGGGGGGGAAAGGGGAAGGGGGAGAAGAGGGAGGGGAAGGGGGGAAGGGGGAGGGGAAGGGGGGAAGGGGGGAGGAGAGAGGAGGGGGGAAAAGGGGAAGGGGGGAGGGAAAAGGGGAGGCTAAGGGGATGAGAGATAGGAAGAGCGGGAAGGGGGAGAAGAGAACCGTGTGAGAGAAAATTTGAAGAAAGAAGAATAGCAAGAAGGAAGAAGGCCACCAGATCCTACAGGACACCCAGGATAAAGTGCACAGGCATAAATAGTATAATATTTTGGGAGAAATTATTACTGAACTGTTTTCTAGCTTCACAAGCCTTATAATTGGCGATATTCTCATTCCCCAATATCATACATCACCACAGTCTCCAAGAATCAAATAGGTCTTCTAGCCATTAGCAAAACCTGAAAGAATTTGCTATTGACAGTCCCATTAAGGAGTAGATGTAGGCAGTGACCAGCAGCTGTCTGTAGAACAAGTGCAGTTAAAAAAAGCAAATTGAAAAACACCGATATAATAAAATGACTGGCATACAACATGGAAAACTAGTAGGTCCAACGATGCCGCG